>NC_092781.1:16057713-16357713 GCF_047496795.1 Chiloscyllium punctatum | reverse complement strand
TATATGAAGCACCCAATGTGGTCTCTTCTACTTTGAGAAGACAGGAGGCCAACTTCGAGATCTCCATCTTATCTCAGTTCTAAGCCTCCATCTTGACCTGTGCATCGTCCTTCCCATCCATCTGCACCACCCTATTCTCAGAACTATCACTTCTCTTCCACCTTCAACGGCCCACTGCAACCTTAGCTACGTTCCCCCAGCCTCCTAATTCCCATTTATCTCTCAGCCAGCAGGCTCACAAGTCTAATTTCTGATGAAGAGCTTATGGTTGAAATATTTATTCTCTTGCACATCGGATGCTGCCTGACTTGCTGTGCTTCTCCAGCATTACCCTCTCGATTCTAATGTCCAGCATCTACAATCCTCTATTTCTCCGAGATGTTTGCATCTCTTGATGCCAAAGTTCCTTCACCCGACCATCCCTCCTTGCCTCAGTGGGACAAACCTGTCCAATAATATCAGCAAGTGCTTCCTCAGTAACTTTCACATTTCTGCCATGCACTTTACTGAGAATATCTGTTCACAATTTATGCTGCACAATTCCTGCCTAATAGAATTTTAGTTCCCTCTCCCCAATTAATTACTTTCCATTACTGCCTGTTTCTATCCCTCTCTGTAACAATAGTAAAGGTCCAGGAATTGTGATCACTAACACCGAAATGCTCTCCCACCGAGAGGTCTAACACTTGACCTTGTTCGTTGTGAAGAACTAAATCCAATATGACTTTCCCTAGAGTCGGCTTTCTACACGTTGATTCAGGAATCCTCCAGATTCAGGATAATCCAGATCTCCCAACCCAATCTACTCCCACCTGCCAGCACCCGAACCATTTCCCTCCAAATCCTTCCTCCTCATATACCTTTATAAAAAACTTTTAAATGTTGCAGTCGTACTAGACTCAACCATTTCATCTAGCTGCCCATTCCACACACATACAACCCTCTGCATCCTATTTCTCTTTTATATCATTCTCCTCTCACCCTCAAGCTATTTCCTCTAGTTCTGGACTCTCCCAACTAGACAGATAATAAAATCTTTGCCTATTAATCCTATCCAAGCCCCTCATGATTTTATAAACATCTACAGGGACACCCCTCAGCCGTCGACACTCCAGGGAAAACAGCCCGAGCCTCTTCAACCCCTCCCTGTCGCTCAAATCCTCCATCCCTGGCAATATTCTGAATAAATATTTTCTGAACTAATTCAGGTTTCACAGCATCCTTCCGATAGGCAGGACACTAAATTTGCAAGTAATATTCCAAAAGTGGAGGAACAATGCCTTGGAGCACCGCAATGTGACCTCTCAACTCTTTTACTCAGTACTCTGACCAATAAAGAAAAACATTCCGAACGCTTTCTTCACTACACAATCTATCTCTGACTCGAGTTGCACGGAGCTATGAACCTGCACTCTAAGATCTCTTTGTTCAGCAATACTCCCCGGGAACTTACCATTTAGTGGATAAGTCCTGCTAACGTTTGCTTTCCCAAAATTCAACACCACACATTTATCTCAATTAAATTCCATCAGCCAGTTCTCAGCTCATTTGCACATCTGATAAACGTCCTGTTGTAATCTGAGGTAACCTTCTTCACTGTCCACGACACCTCCAATTTTGGTGTTATCGGCAAACTTACGAATTAGACTTCTTCTGCTCAAATCTAAATCATTTAAAGAGATGACGAAAAGCACCAATCCTTGTGGCAATCCACTGGTCACACGCCTCCAGGTTGAAAAGCAACCCTCCAACACCGCCCTCTGTCTTCTACTTTGAACCAGCTCTGTATCCAAAAGGCTCGTTCTTGCTGTATTCCATGAGATTTAACCTTGCTGAACAGTCTCCCATGGGGAACCTTTTCGAACTCCTTACTGAAATCAAGATAGACCACAGCCACCACTTTGCCCTCATCAAATATCTTTCTTATTTCTTCAAAAAAAGCTCTGTCAAGACTGTGAGGCATGATTTCCCACTCACAACGCCATGGTGAATTTCCCTAATCAGTTCTTGACTTTCCAAATGCGTGTACACCCTATCCCTCAGGACTCCCTCCAAAAACTAGCCCACCAACGTCAGTCTTACTGGTCTATAATTCCAGGGCTTAATCTTACGACCCTTCTTTAGAAGCGGCAACACGTTAACCAAACTTCAGTCTTCAGGCCCCTCAACTGTGAATATCGATGATACAAACTTCTCAGCAAGGGGTCCAGCAATCATTTTCTTAACTTCTCGCAGATTTCTCGGTACACCTGATCGAGTCCTGATCTTTTATCAACTTTTATGCATTTCACGTCATCCAATACTCCCTCCTATGTAATATGGACTTTTTTCAAGACGTCGCCATTTTTTTCCGTGCAATCGATTCCTTCCATGTCGTTTTCCACAGTAAAAACTGATGCAACATATTCGTCTAGTGTCTCCACTATCTCCTACATTTCCACAGAAAGGTCGCCTTGCTGATTATTGAGGGGCCTTAATCTATCCTTAGTTACTCTTTTGTCCTTAAAGTATTTGCAAAACCCTTTGAATTCTCCTTAACTCTATTTTCCAACTTTATCTCATGTACCCACTTTGCCCTCCCGACTCCCCTCTTAGGCATACTACACTGCCTTTATACTCTTCTAAGGTTTCATTCGATGAATCATGTCTTTACCTGGTATATGCTTCCTTCTTTTTCTTAACCAAACACGCGATTTCTTCCATCATCCTTCATTTCCTCCACCTACCAGGCTTTAATTTCACCCTAATAGGAGTACACTGTCTATGGACTCTCATTACCTCATTTCTGAGGACTTCCTATTTTCCAGCCCTCAACATACAAAGGAACATCTGCTCCCAATCAGATTTCGAATGTACTTGCCTAATACTGTTGAAAATTAGCGTTCCTCCAATTTAGAACTTCAGCTTTTACACAGGGTCTGTTCTGTTCCATCTCTATTTAATTACTAACAAAATTCTGGTCGATGGCCCCAAAGTGCCCCTACCAACTGACACCTTAGTCACTTCCACTGCCTTATTCCCAAGATTAGTTCAAGTTTTGTACTTTTTCCAATAGTTTTATCTACATACTGAATCAGAAAATGTTTTTGTACACACTTAGCAATTTCTTCTCTAAATAAACCCTTAACACTATGGCAGCCCCATTTATGAGAAGATGACGACTGCAGATGCTGGGGATCAGAGCTTAAAAAAAGTGATGTTGGAAAAGCGCAGCAGGTCAGGCAGCATCAAAGCAGAAGGAGAATCGACGTTTCGGGCATAGGTCCTTCTTCAGAAATGAGGAGGGTGTGCAAAGCAGGCTAAGATAAAAGGTAAGGAGGAGGGACTTGGGGGAGGGGCGTTGGGAATGCGTTAGGTGGAAGGAGGTTAAGGTGAGGCTGATAGGCCGGAGAGGGGGTGGAGGCAGAGAGGTCGGGAAGAAGATTGCAGGTCAAGAAGTCGTTGCTGTGTCTGAGGGTTGGGACTGAGAAAAGGTGTGGGGAGGGGAAATTAGGAAGCTAGATAAATCTGTATTCAGCCCTTGTGGTTGGCGGTTTCCCAGGCGGAAGATGAGTCGCTCTTCCTCCAGGTGTCGTGTTGTCATGGTCTGGCGATGGAGGAGCCCAAGGGCCTGCATGTCCTTGGCGGGGTGAGAGGGGGAATTAAAGTGTTCAGCCACGGGGAGGTTGGGTTGTTTGGGGCGGGTGTCCCAGAGGTGTTCTCTGAAACGTTCCACAAGTAGGCGGCCTGTCTCCCCAATGTATAGGAGGCCACATCGTTTGCAGCGGATGCAGTAAATGATGTGTGCAGATGCAGGTAAATTTCTGATGGATATTGAAGGATCCCTTGGGGCCTTGGAGGGAATTGAGGGGGGAGGTTTTTGCGGTTGCAGGGGAAGGTGCCGGGAGTGGAGTTTGGGTTGGTGGGGGGTGTGGATCTGACAAAGGGAGTCGGGGAGGGAGTGGTCTTTCCGGAAAGCTGATAGGGGTGGGGAGGGAAATATATCCTTGGTGGTGGGGTTCGTTTGGAGGCGGACGAATGACGAAGGATGATCCGACGTATCTCGAGGTTGGTGGGTTGATAAGTGAGAACTAGTGGAGTTCTGTCCTGCTGGCGATTGGAGTGGCGGGGTTCAAGGGTGGAATAGCGGGAAGTGGAGGAGATGCGGTGGAGAGCATCGTCAACCACGTGTGAGGGGAAATTGGGATTTTTGAAGAAGGAGGCCATCTGCGTTGTTCAGTATTGGAATCTGTCGTCCAGGGAGCAGATGCGGTGAAAGCAAAGGAATTGGGAACAAGGGGTGGCGTTTTGACAGGGGCACTATGAGGTTGGAGGCGGTGGATGGGAGATCCCCTGAGGTGATGAGGTAATGGATGGTCTGGGAGATGATGGTTTGGTTGTAGGAGCTGGGGTCAAGCTCAAGGGGGCAGTAGGAGGAGGAGGTGTTTAGCTAAACGCCAGCTCCCGGACACCGCCTCCTACTGCCCCCTTGACCTTGACCCCAGCTCCCACCACCAAACCATCATCTCCCAGACCATCAATAAAATCATCACCACAGGGGATCTCCCATTCACCGCCTCCAACCACATAATCCCAAAACCCCGTACATCCTGTTTCTACCTCCTGCCCAAAATCCACAAACCTGACTGCCCCGGCCGACCCATTGTCTCAGCCTGCTCCTGCCCCACCGTACTCATTTCTGCATACCTTGGCACTATCCTGTCCTCCTTAGTCCAAGAACTCCCCACCTCTGTTCGCGAAACCAACCACGCCCTACACCTCCTCTATGATTTTCCCTTGCCCGGCCCCCAACACCTTATCTTCACCATGGACATCCAGTCCCTATACACCTCCATCCCCCATCACGAAGGCCTCAAAGCCCTCCGCTTCTTCCTTTCCCGCCAAACCAACCAGCACCCTTCGTCTGACACTCTCCTTCGACTGGATGTACTAGTCCTCACACTTAACAACTTATCCTTCCAATCCTCCCACTTCCTCCAAACCAAAGGAGTAGCCATGGGCACCCGCATGGGCCCTAGCTATGCCTGCCTCTTCGTTGGATATGTGTAACAGTCCATCTTCCGCAGCGACACTGGCACCACCCCCCACCTTTTCCTCCGCTACATTGATGACAGAATTAGCGCTACCTCGTGCTCCCACGAGGAGGTTGAACAGTTCATCCACTTTGCTAACACTTTCCACCCCGACCTCAAATTTACCTGGACCGTCTCAGACTCCTCCCTCCCCTTCCTCGACCACTCCATCTCTATCTCGGACAAACGACTCAATATGGACGTATATTGTAAACTGACTGATTCCCACAGCGACCTGGATTTCACCATTTACCAGCCCATGTACCCAATTCCTTCGCCTTCGCTGCATCTGCTCCCAGGAGGACCAATCCCAATATCAAAAAACCCAATGGCCTCCTTCTTCAAAGACCGCAATTTCCCCTCACACGTGGTTAACAATGCTCTCCACCGCATCTCCTCCACTTCCCGCTACTCCACCCTTGAACCCGCCCGTCCAATCGCCACCAGGACAGAAACCCACTAGTCCTCACCTACCACCCCACCAACCTCCAGAAACATCGGATCATCATTAGTTATTTCCGCCACCTCCAAAAGGACCCCATCACCAAGGATATATTTCCCTCCCCACCCCTATCAGCGTTTCAGAAAGACTACTCCCTCCGCGACTCCCTTCCCAGATCCACACCCCCCACCAACCCAACTTCCTCTCCCAGCACCTTCTCCTGCAACCGCAAAAAATGCAAAACTTGTGCCCACATCTCCCTCCTCACTTCCCTCCAAGGCTCCAAGCGATCCTTCTATATCCATCAGAAAATCACCTGCAGCTGCACACACATCATTTACTGCATCCGCTGCACCCGATGTGGACTCCCATACTTTGGGGAGACAGGCTGCCTACTTGTGGAACGTTTCAGAGAACACCTCTGGGACACCCGCACCAACCAACCCAACCGCACCGTGGCTAAACACATTAATTCTCCCTCCCACTCCTCCAGGGACATGCAGGTCCTTGGGTTCCTCCAACACCAGACCATGGCAACACGACGCCTGGAGGAAGAGCGACTCATCTTCTGCCGAGGAACCGTCCAACCACAAGGGATGAATACAGATTTCTCCAACTTCCTCATTTCCCCTCCCCCACCTTTTTCAGTCCCAACCCTCAGACTCAGCACCATATTCTTTACCTGCAATCTTTTTCTCAACCACTCCGCCCCCACCCCTCTCCGGCCTATCAGCCTCACCTTAACCTCCTTCTACCTATCGCAATCCCAACGCCCCTCCCCCAAGTCCCACCATCCTACCTTTTATCTTATCCTGCTTGGCACACCCTCCTCATTCCTGAGGAAGGGCTTATGCCCGAAACGTCGGATCTCCTTCTCCTTTGATGCTGCCTGATCTGCTGCGCTTTACCAGCCCCATCTATGTTTGGCAAGTAAAATATCCCCTTCCATAAGTACCCCATTATGGTTGTTGATAACTGAGATCTCCCTACAAATCTGCTTCTCAATTTCCCTTTGACTAGTAGGGGTCTATAATATAATCGCAGTAAGGTGATCGTTCTTTTCTTATTTCTCAGTTCAACTCAAATAACTTCCCTGACTATATTTCCGGGAATATCATCCATAAGTGCAGCTGTAAAACGATCCTTAACCGAAAACGCCACTGCCTCGATTACTCCCGGTGCTGCAGACTAGTCTGTGTAGGAGTAGGAGTTTGACCAGATGAGTGGAGGTTGAGGAGCTGGTGTAGTAATTATAATGAATTTCAGAGTTGGAAGCTGTCCACATTTTGCATGTTTAATATTAAATAAATGAATTTGCAGTTTATATTGATGACTTTTGAAATGTTGTCACTTTTTCAGTTTCCACTCTGAATTACAGATAAGGGTTATTTTATTTTTTTAAATTAATTGTATTAGCCCTGAATCAGAAAATCAGACTTATTTGGTAGGATCGCTTGTTTTATTCCTCTTAAACGTTGTCAGTGAAGAGTCTCATTGCCCCATGGCTAATTTGAAGCATAACTGCAGTAATGTATTGCTATTTAAAGAATGGAAATGTACCTTACTGGCCAGTAGAAGGAGCTTTGCATGTGATTGGGGAATAGGGATTGTGTAGTGGACGGAACTCCCAAAACGTGGGAGATGTTCACAGCTGACTGTGAAAGGCGAGTTTTAAAAAATGAAAAAGGTATTTGAAACAGTGTAAGGCCACGAAGGGTGAGTATTATATAACCAGAGTGAAAGCAACAACCCAGTAAAATAAAGAATTATATTAAATTCAGTACCAACTCTATGTGAGGATGGGGATGACACTCATAGGGATGAGGATTGGGATTTTATTCCTGGATAACAGCTGAACTCCTAACACCTCCTAATTGTTCCCAGCACACACCCCCATTACAAATATTTCCTTAGTTTGAAAATGAAGCATCCAGTCTTCATGCCTGATATCATGGCGTGAGTGGCCTGTGCCATCCTCAAATAGAGCCCATCCTCGGAATTAGAGTTATGTTAATGAAGCATGCCCCTTACAGTAATAACAAACCGGCCAGTTTGGTCAAAATGTTCAAAGGATGATAAAAATATAAACGCAGCAAATTTCCAGGAGTAGCCTGAATACGAACTGTTCATGTTATGAGATTTAAACAAGTGGGCATTTGTCCGACAGAAGTGGTCTGCAGTCCACAGTTGAAAAAATACGGAAAGCTGATTCGACTTTTTTAACTCTATGCTTTTGTGATATTTTTCCTCCTGGTCTCACCGAAATGATCCAGCCAAATTATATGACCTAGTCCATAATATCCAGTCACATATGAGTTGACTGGTTTTCTACAGGTGTTGTCAGAGCTAGGCTGGATCACGATGCAAGTTACAGGTTGAACAAATTATGTCCAGTGCCCGCGTGATCCTAAATGCCGTATTTCTGCACTGACAGGGTTGATTGGGAGCATGGATACCCACTGGGTGCGGAACCCACCTTATTTGCTCACCCAGCGATACTTCTGAGCAACCCATTCCTGAGTGTACACTGGAAATAGGACAGTCAAGCCCCAGTACTACATCATTCAATCTTGGAAACAAACGGCTGGCACTTGTTTCAACTGTGGAAATATGGCCACTGGAGATTGATGTGTCTTTAATGTTATGTTGGAGCTAACATAGGCATCGAATGCTTGCATTCGAGCAAAAGAAAAATCTGCTGATGCACACTGAATCTCCATTGTGTTTTTGGTGTGACCCACGATTATGCAGCCTTGTGGGAACAGAGGACGTTTAACCCCCACTGTGCAGTGTAATAGTAATCCTGTTTTATCTAATCAATCTAGCAGTTATCAAGATGTTCGGCTCACGCTGCGGTAACTGACATAGTCTCCAAAGGAATGAGCAGGTAGGTGCTGCTGTCAAGCAGGCAGCCTGACACCACAAATATCTGGTCCAGTTTGGTCTCCAGGAAAACCTTGATGGAGGCAGCATGTGTATCGGTATGCCAGACCTCGATAAGATACAATGATCCCGGGGAAGCCCCCTGCTGAAGAGCACAAACTATGGCCCAAATTATTGTAATCCCTCGATACCAAACTAAAATGTTGGTGACCCATGCTAGACAAGTTTACGTTCCATCTTTGCTGCTGCCTTTTTTACTTGGTTATGTGAACTTTGTGAACACGTGTGCAAGGAGGGAATGGTAAATATTGTATTACAAACTTGGTGGCACCGAGATTTTTAGAAAGCATCTTGGAAAAGAGCTGAAGCGTGTTTAATTTGTCAACAAACGAAACACATGTTGTAAGAGGGATGCCCTGTGGTTGTTAAAAATTTCCTTCCCCGGGGAGGGGGGTCTTTCTACTTGTTAACAACTTGCTTTTATAGAATCACCTCATGCACATTGTTACGAACATTGCCTAACAATATGACTGTCTGTGTGAGTTTACACATTCTCCTTGTTTCTGCGTGGGTTTTCTCCGGGTACTCCGGTTTCCTCCCACAGTCCTTAGATGTGGAGGTAGGTGAATTGACCATGCTAAATTGCCCATATTGTTCGGTGCATTAGTGAGAGGGAAATGGGTCTGGGTGTGTTACTCTTCGGAGAGTCGGTGTGGACTGGTTGGGCCGAAAGTCATGTTTCCACGCTGTAGGGAATCTAGTCTAAAAATAAAACAGATGCATTTTGTGGATGAACCAAAACTATTCTAATGACTGATACAGCTCCCACTATTATGTTGGACAAGTGGAAGTACTTACATGAGTTAGCCAAAGCTGTTCAAAGTTTTCGTTCACGGAACACCAAGTGAAAGAAATAGAAACAGGGCAAATTGGAGCTGAGGTGGAAAGACTCTTTCCTAGTTCGGCTGGTGACCCGTTCAGCAGTCAAGTTCAAGGGGAGGCCGCATGAAGGACGGGACACAGTGCATCAGAGCACCACACCTTGAAGAAAATCTATTGATTCCTGCTGCGTTACCTGCAAAGCAACGAGCGCAGATATCTACTCAGAAAGAATTGCATTTTTTTACTTCCTTTGTATGACATATCTCTGTGCACAGAAGATCAGCCACTCTGTCTCTTGGGGTTGTGCCCACAATCTTTTCCATCCTAAAGGTACGATTCTTGAAGGGCAGGTCCTTTTTAATGAATCTGACACTGCTGAAGGGTTTACATCAACGTTGTTCTGCTGCTCTCACGACTTTTTCAAATCCCTGCCACCTTCGTATAAATGATCGGCGCCCCTTCCACTTATGGGGACATTACAATTGTGATAAGCTGATTATAGGATGGACACTTTTGAAGGGTGATTCTTGCCACGCTCTACTCTATGACATACATCCCAGTCTCTGTTTCTCTCTAATATCATGACAACGATCACAACACTACCAAGTATTTGCATTGAAAGTCAATCTCGTTTGGGTTGGCGGGATGGGTTCAATAAATACCTTGACTCCATCCTCCTTTCAGCGTCTGACTTCTGATCCACTATGGTTGGCAGCATATTTATTCTCACCGTTTTCGACAGGACTGCCATTAATTCCTCTTCACCAATTTTGGCTTGGTGTCCAAATTCGTCAGTTATTCGCTTTCAATGGCATTACTTTTCATTTATGGCCAGACGGCTTACCACTGTCTGCATGCCTTCAGGACTGGCAGCTGTTATCTCGGGTATGCAATCCCTTTTCTTTACCACTCCCTAAATTCATCTTTTGATACTCCGATGCCTCGTAGGAAGAGAATTCTTACTACTGGTCATGTCATTTTAACTATCCTTTCACCTCTTTATCCCACTCTTCAACTTGAGGTTGAAGTACGAAAGATTGCCACCACTCTGGAAGAGTTTACAAATGCCACTACTTTGACTTTTGCCATACTGAATGCAGAGATCATGGTTATCTGCGCTATGGCCCTTCAGAATTATATTGCTCTCAACTATGTTTTGCCAGTGAAATGGGGCACTTGTGCCCTTATCAGCTCCAAATGTTGCACTGATATCCATGACTCTCGTCAAGACATTCCAAACAGAGCCACAAATATTCGCAAGTCGGATTCTTCTCCCCTTGACACTTATTCACAATGTGAGCTTTGGACTTGAGTAGGTAGTCTACTTGGCTTTTGTGCGCCGACACTTTTTCAGGAAACATGGTTCTCGTTGCTATTTTAGTTCTGCTCTTGCTTCCCATTGTTTTCTTTGAACGATGCTGTGCCAGCTTTGTGTCACTACTGCTACCGATGTAAACTATTTTTTCCCCTGTTTGCATGTTTTTTTTCTGTTTCAAATTTCACTGTCAGTTTATGAATTCTCTAATTCTATTAGTTTGGATTTCTCGGCATGTGACCATGAAGGGCCACCGTCTGACAAACACTTGCGACTGGTTATGTCCATTATTTTGCCAAATCTTCTAAACTGACCCTCTGATTGGTTAAAACGTGATCCTGGACAATTTGTTAGATCCCAAGCCGCCATTTGATCATATATTAAAGCTGGGAATACATTTTAATTTTAAATTTAGTGTCTACTTGTGCGTTCCTAAGCTCAGTGAGGTGGCTGATCTTTCTGCTGTTCTGGCACCTGACAGTGAATCCTTTCCCAGCATGGGGATGTTCTTCTTTTAGAGTAATCTATTGTTATACTAACATTTGCGATCAACTACCAAGCAGCATTGTCCAGACAGCTACGTGACTAGGGCGAGTGACTGGACCGATTGCCCACTTACTAATTACAGCTCAATCAGCAGTTTGCTAATTAATATTGATTGTACCATATATAATCACGCAGCCTTCTGTATCTCGTCGGAGTGACATGTTACCATTTGGTCGACTTGTCTCACCCCGTGAGCTCACAAGTATACGGTCAATAATTTAAATTTTGTGTGGCACGACTACTTATCTGAATTAGGCAGCTATGAGCGAGTCACTAACTGAAATGATTCATTTCATCGACAACACTGTGATACGTGACAGGTTCTGGTGATTTGTCCAGTATCATACTAGTCAAACCCATCAATGCCTTTTCCATCTTATTTCAGTCTGCTCAAGAGCTTCATAGTCCAACTTGTGCACGTTTGTACCTCCGTCCTCCTTTGTCCAATTTAAATAAATGTGAAGCGGTCATGTAACAAACTATCAAGTTCTCCAGCTTCATATTCGGAATGTCCCCTTGGTTTCTCTTGGGCGCTCATTGTTCCCTGGTTGTTATGTTCCGCTTGAAGTATGTGCAGAATACTTTGGCATTCTTGTGAACTTTGACTGCTTGTATTTGTCCATGCTCCTAATGATAGTCAGTGGTCTCAGTGTAAATTTCACTGCCATCGCCTCTGATATTTTTGAATCACGAGTGAATAGAATTTCCACATTAGATAATCTTTCCTCTGTGAACAGAGACATGAAAGTGACTGTTTAGTTTCTCTGTAATTTCGCAATCCTCTGCGAAAATAATGATGCAGTCCGGATATTCACCATTCCATATTTGCCCCTGCATTCACTTTCCTTTCAAGTATCGATTGAAGCATTTGCTCGACCAAGTGTTTGATGCTGGTTCGAATTCTTCTTCCCTTTACGGTCCCAATCAGATCATTGGTCGTCCTTTGCTCGGTCCGAAATGTCTCCAAATCCAGGATTTCTACAATACATGGGAAGTCTGTGAGCCGCTTCCTTTGACCAAATGCAATCTTTAACATGTATTTTTAAATATCGTTTAGCCATCTTACCATTTTGTTGTTTGCACTGATGTGGGTATATGTGTATACTTCATATTACACTGTTCATTTTAAAAACCTATTGTTTCATTGCCATTAATTTTCTGTGAATCTTTTCTATATACTATTGCCATTTACAGAAGTCAATTTGCCTCACACAACTTCATGGCTTGCATGACTCGAGGTAATAACCGTAACTTGAAATAAAAACAAATGTTTTATACTCAGGCGTCTATTAAAAATCAATATGTTATGATTGCTATTCCAAAAATGTATTCTAACTCAAGGTTTTCAATTACATCGTCTGAACAATTCCAACTTGGCTTGTTCTCCAACGCAGTGTCAACATATTGTTAATTCAAAACATCGCACACACGCTCAGGAGTTCCATTTCTCCCATCATGAACATTCGCTTGGATCAGCACAGTTTAGCTACAATTTTAAGCTCTCCATTATTCGTGCAGTACCCACAAACGTGTATACCTAATTTCCTGATTTATGACTTACTCAAAACTTGCATTTCATTTTTCACTTTGATATGTAACTACGAACAATGTTTACTTTATTTTGTTGTTTCTCAGCAACACCCGAGTAGATTCTGTGGAATCTGAGCAATGTGTATTTTGGGTGGTTTAATTGGAGATTTAGGCGAGTTATTTGGGGAGCCCGATCTCGATTTTGAGCTCATCTTATCACACCTTATTCGTTCTTCTCAAGCATCATTGTATCATTTTTACGAGAAGTCCCCATATGATGCTTGTGAAGAGAAGCACAATGAACATTTTTAACAATACTGTGCATTCCTACATACAGTTAGGTCTGTTTGAACCTAGGTGGGAACCCTACGGCAGGCTGGCAAAGTGTTGCCGCTACTCTACGGGAACTTGGTGAAATCACACCTCGAGTCGTGTGCACAGGTCAGTCTCCCTCACAGAAGAAAGGATATTGTAACATTGGAAGCAGCTCAGAGAGGGTTCTCTCAACTAATTCCCGCAATGAGGACGTTCACTTTTTCGGAAGATTACAGGAATAAAACATGGTTGTAGTTTTCCCCATCAAACACCGGAAGGAGTTAGCAACAGATGCTAATTACACAGGAATTACAGGGAACAGCGGAAGTCCATTCAGGCAATTACGCTATTACAGCAGAACTGGACGAGGCTGTTCAGCCCCTGGAGTCCGAGTTACAGTTGCAGTAGAAGGCCAATAAGCCCCTCAAGCCAATAACAGCGGACCATAGGAGACAATGAAGCACCAGTATCCTGTAACATGGCAAGAGTATCTGCCTTCTCAGGTCTGTCACACAGGAACTGGAAGAGGCCAAACAGTTACTGGAGATTGGTACTCTGAGACAACAGGAGGCCATTCAGCGCACTAAGCCTGTTGCACGGGAATTAGAGACGCCAAAAAACCTACGTGAGAATTATTATGGGAAAGGCGAAGGTAACTCAGCTACGTGACTGTTGTATGGGAACCAATCACTCCCACAATTACATTTCAGTCGTGCAGCAGAAGAACGGTCAGTTTTGCCAGCTGTTACAGATTGACAGGAGGAGACCCTTCAGCCCCTCAAAATGTTACACAATCACAAGAAAATTCCACGAGTCCATGAAACTCATGCAAATCACAGGAGAAAAGCAGACGTTAGGTTAACGACAGTGTGGATATGGGCCAGTCTGCCCAACAAATTCCCTCTGACCAATGCACCTAACACTACAGGCAATTTAGTACAGCCAATCCAGCTGACCTACACATCTTTGGACTTTCGGAGGGAACACATGTAGTATCTGCAAACTCCACCCAAACAGTCCTGAGAGTGGAATCGCACCTTGGACCCTAATACATTAAGGCAGCAGTGCTCATCACTGAGAAAACGTGCTCGAGTTGGTTATTGAGGACATTCCTGCAATTTGGTGAATAATATAAGAACACCAGGCAGACATGCAAATTATTGAGTGTGTCAACCAGGAACAGAATGACGTCATTCAGCCACTCGTGCCTCTTCCACAGGAATCGAAGGAGACCTGTTAAAACCTTGTGCCTGTTACGCAGGAGTTGAAAGTGAAGTAAAACAAAGTGAAACGTGGAAGTATACGAAAGGGAAGAACGGGGAATAATAGTCTTCATTCATCACTATAAAAGCGGTGAGCAATGTGTCAGGATTTAAGGCAATTTGTCATAATCCATTATTAATTAATCAATCAAAGGATATCTGGAAGGTCAAGCCACAATCCATCAGAGTTCGCATAGTTTATGAAGGATTTATTTGCTCAATTCTTTAAAGCCGACAAAAGCAACATATATAACGGGGATCTTGGAAATGTCAACTGGAAAAGGCCGTGTGTAAAATGGTACACACAATACTAAGCTGCCAAATAGCAGCACATCGGAAAAGCAAGGAATTTATTATCTTGGGAATATGTTGGTGAACCAACAAACTGCAGAGAAATGGAATAGTTGCGTCTCTTTTTTATTGGCAATTTTTGGAATGCCATCGAGTTCAGTTCTCAGGCCCGAACCATTTGTCATCTACTGTATTTAATGGATCAGTAGAGAGAAAATGCTACATTTATCATTTAAGATGATACGACAACAGGAGGCAAAGTAGTTTGTTGTTCTGAAGATGTAAAAAAAAAACAGTGCACATGAATATTTTAGATGAATGGGCCAAACCTTGATATACAATATTTAATATGGGTAAGAATGCGCTTATCTATTTTGATCTGCGGAATACACAGGCAACCAGCTAAGTCAGTGGAGAGAATGCCAGTGAGCTTATGTGTAGAGAGATAGGGGCGTCCTCTTGCCTCTCACTAAAACTCACATGAAGGTCCAGCAGAGAATAAGAAAAACAAGTTTAATTTCAAAACTATTTTGTAAAAGAATCAAGTATAACTCGAGGGAAGAACTACTTCATTTTGGCAAGGAGTTATTCAAATCGCAACTGGAGTACTGTGCAGTCTTTAGTACCCTGACTGCAGGAGGGACCTAGTTGCAATGAAGCCTGTTCAGAAATGGTTCACTCGATTGATTCCAGAAATGACCCGTTGTCTTATGAAGAGAGATTGAGCAGTTCAGGTCTATACTTTCTGGAGTTTAAAAGAATGAGAGAAGATCACATTGAACTCTGTTGGATGTGAAAACCGATTGACAATGCAGAGGTGGATTGGATATTTCCTCGTGGGCCAATCGACAGGAAGTGATCACAAAATTAGGATACAGTGGACCAGATTTTAAAAAGGAATGACGAGATCTTACTTCTCGCAAAGGTTTGT
Source organism: Chiloscyllium punctatum (assembly GCF_047496795.1). Taxonomy (NCBI): domain Eukaryota; kingdom Metazoa; phylum Chordata; class Chondrichthyes; order Orectolobiformes; family Hemiscylliidae; genus Chiloscyllium; species Chiloscyllium punctatum. The sequence continues at coordinate 16,342,244 of NC_092781.1, read as the reverse complement.
GAACCTATGTAATTCACTGTCCCAGAGTGCAGTGTATGCTGGGACATTAAGTTAATGAAGCGATATGGAGAATAGACTGAAAAGTGGAACTGAGACTGATATGACATCAGCCATGAGCATTTTAAATAACGTAGCAGGTTCGAGAGGCTTAATTTTCGACGCATGCTACTTGCATTTATTCACCCCTTCGAATTTATTGGATCCTGTATTACGGGGACACCTCCCCCGTGTCAAGATTCTTCATAAACATTTGGATCAGTGCTTTTCCTTCCTTTTCTCCAACAGCAGCCTCTCACAAAACTCATCCGGACCTAGCAATCAGTCCACTTTGATGCCATTAAAAACCATCAACGGCTGTTCGCATTTTGTTTCAATCTGTTCAGGATCTTCAGTGTCCATCTTCATGAATTCTCATCCTGTATCCTTCTTCTCCATATTAAAATAGATGTGAAGCTCTCATGTAACAATCGAGAAATGTTCTCCAGCTTCATACACAGATTGCACCTTGATTTCTAATGAGCCCTAATTGATCCATTGTTTTCTCTTCCGCTTGATGATGTATTTTGGGATTCTCCCGAACCTTACCTGGCAGCAACTCTCCATGTTCCCGTGACAGTCAGTCCCCTCGGTGTGCATTTTCTGACTTTTAGTACGATCACCACTCATTCTTTGAAACATTACACAACACATACTGCGTTAATGCCTTCCCAGAACGCGCAGGGAAAAGAAACAATTGTGATTCCACAAGACAATTAATGAGACTATTATCGTTTTCTTTAAAATTCTATTCTGAAATACATGTGGTTCATCAGTCGTAACATTGCTCAATCCAGGTATGATTTCAAACATTGCATCGTCGCTGATATGATTTTGTTTTGCCTTCAGATATGCACGTCACATGGTAACTTGGTATATCTGGGAGATATTATGGATCTTCCTCAATGAAGCCACACAGAATGTAGTTGTTTAGTTTTCCTGCAATTTCTCTGTTCTCAGCAACGAATTTTCTGCCCACACATTCACTTTCACCATTGACCTTTATTGCATTTCCTCTGAACTATATCTGGAAACTATTAGCAGTCTTTATGTTTCTATTTATTTTGCAGTCTTGTTTCCTTTATGATTTACTTATTAGCCTTTTGACCCTTCTTTGCTGCATCGTACGTTTCATTGCATCCATGTTCTCCCACAATGTCTTCAATTTATCTCAGCTGTTTTCTTTTGATCTCATGCCACATTTAATTTAACTTTTAGTAACCATCACTGAGTCACTTTTTGCTGTTTCCACATTTGCGGGAGATATGTTTATTGTACTGCTTAGAGGGTTTCAATGGGTAATGCACATTGTCATCCTCCGAAAGAAATCTGTTTCACCACCTTCTCCAACTCACTGAAGCCAACTTCCCCTCACACAGTTATGGTTTGGATGATTCAGATCTAAAAACAAAATTTTTAAAAAAAATGTATTGTATTATGACATAAAAGAAAACCAATGTGTTATTCTCAAGTCTTCCAAAAACTTCCACTGCAGCAAGGTTTGCAATTAGCTCTTCTTATCACACAGCATTAATTCCAAAACAGCCGAACTCAGTGCTCAACATCCTGTACATTCAAACCTTCTTATACATGAACATGAAATTCATTTTCCCTGCATAAGCATTCACATGGGTTAACACAGTTTAAGTGTAAAGTGATTTTATCCTGTAACTTGAATAATTACTCCAGTACTGAAAAAAATTGTACATCTACTTTAAACCGTGTTGCAGCAGAACCGGACAAGGCTACTCAATCACTTTGAGCCTAATATACATTTAAAGAAGGGAGATAATCAACCCCTCCAGCCTTCAACACTGTACCCAGAGTCGGCCATGCAACACCAAAATCTTGTTACACAAGGAGAAAGTTAGTTCATTTAGTTTCTTCAAGTCTGCCACAGAAAAGCTGGAAGACATTGTTACACGAGAATATCATGAGGGCTTTCAGCCTAATGAGCCTGCTGCATGGTAATTGGTGAAGGTGACAAAACAATTTGAGACTTTGTATGGTGAAGAAAGTGGTAATTCAGCCGTGGGTTCGTTGAAACTAGAAGAGATGGAAGAATACGTTGACACATTGAAGATGTAAAATGTTTACAAAAGAACATGAATAGTTTAGATGAGTGGTATAATATTTGGCTGATACAACTGAAAATGGATCATTATGCCGTTATCCATTTTGATCAGAGGAATACAATTAAACTTGATATGTAAATGGGGTGAAATTTCAGAGAACATACATGCAGAGGGGTCTGAGTGTTCTCGTCTTTATCACAGAAAACTGACCGGGAAGTGCAGCAGGGAATTTTAAGTCAATTAAAATTTCAGCATTCATTTATAAAATAATAGGGTACAAAACAAGAGAAGAATTACTGTAACTATGCAAGGTATTCGTGAGAGTGCAACAGGAGTAGGATTTTCATTTTTGTTGCCATGAATGATGGAAAGATGCGTTTGCATTAGAGGCAGTTCAGAAGAGGTTCAATGTACACCTTCCAGAGATGAAGAGTCTGTCATCTGGGGTCAGATTGAGCAGTTCGTACATTCTGAAATTTAGAAGAATGAGAGGAAATCTCATTTAAATCTGCAAGATGCGGAATGTGATTGATACTGTAGGTCTGGAGTGGATATATCCTCATTTGCGGCAATCTAGATGGTGATATCATACTTTTATGAAAAGGTAGAACAGAGTTTTGTTATAAAAAGTGTGACGAGAACATTCTTCTCTCTGTGTTCCTCACTGCCGCAGCTTGCAATCGATGCTGGGACACTGAGGACATGAAGGAATATGTGGACTGGTCGGGAAAGTGGAACTGAGGAAGAGGTGACGTCAGTCGTGTTTGCATTAAATCGCAGAGCAGGATTAAGGGGCTGAAAGTGCCGACTGATAGTCGTATTTTTTACTTAGCCCGTCGATCGTCGACGCAGGCATTGAGGAGAACTGGTAATCAGACAGGAAGGAGACACTCGGGATAAATCAGTTTTAATCAATTGACAGAATGCAACCAGTGGAGTCACAAAGTGAACAGTGCTGGTCCGTCAATATGTCCCATCTATATCAATCAGATGGAGGAATGGGACAAATGTACTGTAACTGTTCTGAGGAAAGATAACCAGGCGCAAAATATTGTCCGTGATTTTTCTTCACAAATGCTGCCAGAGCTGCTGGCATTCTCCAGCAAATAATGTTTTTCTTGAAGTTGTTGTGTGCACTGTGACCGCTATTGATGATGACACGAATATAAGATGGAAACTAAATTAAGGAGAGAAGGTGGAGAGTCTGCAGATGAATTCACACAGATAAAGTCAATGGGTAAGCATTTAGCAGGTGATACGTGACGGGAAATGTGAGCGGTCCTTTTTGCTGGAAGAATGCAAGGCAGTATGTTACTGAAATGAAGAGCGAATGCATTACAGCGCAGTACAGGCCGTTTGGTCTCAGAAATTAGCGACACTTTTGCACTGAAGGGTTCAATCTTACCCCTGCAGATTTCGTAAGTGTTGCTCCATCGCCATGAAGGTCTACTCCCTGATGTTCCCAATGGCCCATTGTTCTCAGTGCACACTGGACATTTTCAAGAGTTTGGTTGGCGATGGGGATTGTTGAGGGGAAGATGTTTAGAGCTGTGCATCAAGTGGACAGACTTCATCACCAGGCCATCCTTTATTTCTACTCGGCATCCGAAGACGATGGGACCGGCTGACTGATTCCGAACAAAGCGGCTGGGTTGCTTCACCAACATGATGTACTGTGCATGGTCACACTTCACATTAATGTTCGCTCAGTTTCTCTACCTCTCGCCATTGACATGCTGATCCCAAAGAGCCATATACATTGGGGATACCGCCGTACGCAGTAAACAAGGGTACACCCGGCAGGTCCCTCCTGATCGAGAAAACATTGCATTTGTGTCGTCCACTATCTATAACCTCCATCATCGAATGGTGATAGTGACGTTGATATACAGGGCAATTGTGGATATATCACCAACTCCAGCCTGGGAAGTTCCAGATCATAGAAGCTGAATGGAACTGTGACCCTAAAGCCACAGGTAGCACCATCCTCCCACTGGCGTGTACCTGCAGGTCGTGTGGAATGAGATGACACTGCTTTCGGAACAGTTCAGTGTTCAGTCAGGGACCCCTCACACTCTACTCATTTGTTAAATGGAGCTTAGGAAGCTGTTCTGGAAAACCCCGTGGCTACTGTAAATTCCTTTCCGCTCGCACTCACTCCGTGGATTGAGAGATTGCCCTAACTGGAGCCTCTGCTCAATTTGTTGATCACGTTGCAGACTCAGATGCTGGAACCACAATCCACATGCACGGACTAGGGCTGGACTGTCAAATCCTCAGGTCTCATTGAATGTCTGTCGCCACTCTCAAAACACAACTACCGGAAAGGCATCCCCGACACCTGCACGAACATTTCAGTAACAGGGGACAGTCAGAAACCCTTAAGCTACAAGTTCGCTGCTTCGTCTTTTACAATGATACATCAGGACCGAATGAGGACATTCAGCCAATTCTAGCCGCTTACCACATGAGGAGATGGAGGGCTGAAATGTTGGCACATATTGCAATGCGAATCCTTTGAAACAGAGAGAGTTGTTGTTGTAGCTGTATGATGTGTTACTGAGAGGACACGTGGACTTCGTTGTCTTGTTTGTTTCAGAAACTGAAGAGAGATGGAAATCCATCAGATACAGTTTAACATCTCATCATAATTCATGGCTTTCTGTATTAATTCTTGTGTCGGGCCTGTTACAGGGTGTCTGGAAGAGACCTTCAACATCTCACGCCTTTGACATGGGGACAGTAGGAGGCCATTCAGTTTCTCAGACCGACCATACAGAAGCTCAACTAGTCAGTTTGTTGCTCAATTACAGAGATTAAAAAAAACCCACAAATGCATCAAATTTGAGGATCTGTTGGTGAAACAGGGAAAAGGCTTTCAGTCAGTCAAACTAGGAAGGAATTTGAAAAGGCCATTAAGTCCCTCGAACTCATTCCACGGGAGCATCAAGGGAGCATACGACTATTGGAGCCTGTTACTCAAGAGCACGAGGAGGACATCCATTTTAACAAATCTGGTACACAGGAACAGGAAACAGTTATTCAACTGCTTGAGACTGAGACACAAGAGAACCGAGAGTTCAGAGATCCCCAAAGATTATACATGAAGATTTGATTCGCTTCCCAACCAGTATGGTAGAATGGAAAGAAGGACAATTGGCTTGATACAATCAGAAACATATGAATGAGTTAAATGAGTGAGTCATTCAATCCTGTCCTACTATTCCATAAGATCATGGCTGATCTGATTGTGAGTGGTCATTCCATTTTACAGGGAAACCCCTCTATTCAGCCTCTTGTTCAATTGTTGGTCGTGTTGCAGACCAAGATGGTTTAACGATAGCGCCCATGACTCACCGAGAATGGGTTACCAAATCCTCTGAACTCCAGGAAACGATCCCCCGCATTTACACAAATGTTCCTAACAGAATTAGGTCAACTTTAAATAAGAATCCTGGTCCGAATTAGTGACAGTTGAGGACATTCTTTATGGTACTGAGTACATGATCCAAAGGCAGTGACGAACCTAGGGGTTCAGTGGATAGGCAAAAGAAAAAGTTCTAATGAAGTGCCCAAAAGCTTCGAAAACCCCATTTTCGAAAATGGACCATCACGCAGCTCACGAAAAAGTGAAAACAAGCATGTGCTTTTAAAAATATTGTTTCGGAGCTTCTTCACTGGGGAAACCAAAGCTCCAAGGTGAACAAAACAAATGGCTTGGGAAATATACATGGCAGTTATACATATTAAATCTGGACAAGTGCTTAAAGGTCAACAAGTCACAAAAATAAGGCACTGGAATGGGAATAACAAGAGCAATCAGACATTGGAGGATCTAATCAAAGGAATGAGATCATAAACTGAAATAATTGCAATATTAGCAGTAATGGGTAATGACATCACAATTTTGGTCCATCTCACAGAGCCAGCACAAAACACTGGGCAGACAATGATTTATAAAGCAAGACAAGGTATCTGTACATCATTGGGAGCTGTGCACATAAATACCAGTGAATTGATCTGTAAACTTGGCATGGCTAACCTCCCAGTTTGTAGATTTGTGTACATCATCCGAATGCATTACTCGTTAAGACTTTGTTAGATTGCTTCCCAGCATGGGCAAACTTGAAACAATGTTCGAATTGACAGAATACACAGCTCCTATCCATTTACAACTCCATATCTCCATTGTGGCATGACAAAGCGTGCTGTGGGTGTGAAAATCACTGCCAGAGAGAGATGGCGGTGGAATCAGTTCAAATGTGAACAAATAAGAGGGGTTTGGGAAATAGACAGAGAGGGGAAGATTGAGAAACAGTGTACTGGAAGGCTAAATTCACAGGTTTCAGAATGCTGAAATGGAGACTTTCGAATTCATGTTGCAACATAGGCTGGAATTTCCAGGAATGATAGGTTCACGGGATATTGTTGGGAGTTTAGATAGAGTCACAGAGATATACAGCACGGAAACAAACCCTTCAGTCCAACTCAGCTACTTCGACAAGATATACTTAAATAATCTAGGCCTTTTTTTCAGCAAGGTAAAAACAATGACTGCAGATGCTGGAAACCAGATACTGGATTAGTGGTGCTGGAAGAGCACAGCATTTCAGACTTGGAAGCTGCCTGAACTGCTGTGCTCTTCCAGCACCACTAATCCACTATTTTTTCAGCATTTCACCCATATCACTTTGAACTGTTCCCATTCATATACCCGTCCTGTTGTCGTTTAAATGCTGTTATCGTACCGTCTTCCACCACCTAATCTGGCAGCTCATTTCATACACGTGCCACCCTCTGTGTAGAAAAAATACCCCTTTTGTCCCTTTTCAAACATTTCCCTCGGATATTAGATCTATGTTCTCTAGCCTTTGCCAATAGATTTTGTCTATTCAGTTGATCCATGAGCTTCACCCTCCAAGGAAAATAGCCCCAACCTATTCAGAATCCCCCTGTGGCACAAGACTTGGCAACATCCTTGTAAATCTTTTCTCTTTCCTTCAGGTTTCGCAGCATCCTTCCTGGAGCAGAGGCACTAGACTTTAAAACAGTATGCCAAAAGTGACCAACTTCTGTACGGAATGCACTGGCCAATATAGGCAAGCATATCAAACGCCTTTTTCGGTATCCTGTCCACCTGCAACTTCAGTTTCAAAGAACTATGAACCTGCACTCCAAATTCTCTTCTTTCGGCAAACATTGGACCTCGCATTTAAGTGTATACATCTTCACCTGATTTGTGTTTCCAAAAGGCAACTCTTCACATTTATCGAAATTAAACATCACCAGCCAGTCCTTGACCCATGAGCCTATCTGATGAAGATACATTTGTAATCTTTGGTAACCTTCTTCGCTGTCCACTGCACCTCCAATCGTGTTGTTATCTGTAAACTTACTCACTATACCTTCTATGTTCACATCCAAATTATTTAGATACATGTCGAAACTCCGTGGACCCAGCATCGATTTTCGTAGCAAACCACTGGTCACATGCCTCCAGTCAGAAAGGCAAACCTCCATCACCACCGTCTGTCGATTGGCTTCGAGAGAATCGTTTTGTCCAAATGCTTACTTCTTCCTGTATTCAGTGTCATTTAACCTTGCTCACCAGCGTACCATGTGGAAAGTTGTTGAACAGCTTAATGACATGGATATAGATCACGTTCACCGCTCTGAATCAATCTATGCTCTTTTCTACGTCTTCAAAATATCTCAGTCAAGTTCGTAAGACACGATTTCCTCCGCCAAAGGCCACACTGACTGTCCCTAAGCACTCCTTGCTTGTCAATACCCATATCAACTTTATCTGTGGTATTCCCCTCCAACAATTTACCCACCAGTGACGTCAGGCTTCCCGGTGTATTATACATTGCCTTTTCCTTACTATCTTTCAGATATGCTTTAAATAGAGTCACCACAATAGCCAACCTCCAGTCTTCCAGCACATCAGCTGTGGCGATCGATGATACAAATCATTGACAAGAGGCCCAGCAATCACTGTCATGGCTTCCCACAGAATTCACGGTTAGATCTAATCAGTTACCGTGGATTTACGCGGTTTAACATCTCCAGTGTCTCCTCCTCCATCACACCATCATTTTTTCAAGCTATCACTATTTGTTTATACAAATTATATCGCTTCACTATCCTTCTGCACAGTAAATACTGAAACAAAATACTCGTTTAGACTCTCAGTGTCAAGATTAGTGTGGTGATGGAAAAGCACAAGATGTCACGCAACATTTATGAAGCAGGAGAAAAGAGTGGAGGTCCTTGCTCCTCGGGTGATCGCTGATCTGCGGTGCGTTTCCAGCATCACTCTAATCTTGACCCTGATCTCCAGCATCTGCAGTTCACACTTCTGCCTTGTTTACAACCGCCCCATCTCCAGCAGTTGTACAGATTGACGAACTTGCTGCTCTGTAAGAGAACCTATGCATTCCCTATTTACTCCTTTGTGGGTAAACTATTTTTAGAGTCCCTTTCCAAAGTGCTTAAATCTATTTGGCAAAGCTATCTCACGTGCACCTTTTTCCCTCCCAATACCGCTCTTAAGTGCACACCTACTTCTTTAAAATCTGCGAATAAGTATCTAACGACGATCTTCAGACCATGTTCATTTTTCAGAACAACCCATGTGCTTCACATTTATTCATTAAGGTAAAAGCTGGCAATCCGTACATCGTCTGGGCTACATGTGAGTCCACACCCACAGCAATGTGTTTAACTCTTGCAGTTAGCAATGGGCAATAAATGCTGGCCTCGCCAATGATACATTCATCCTATCAGTGGATGAAGAAAAAAGTCTTGAATCCTGCTGTCTATACTTGCCATATGCTTTCCTCCTTCCCGTGACTAGACGCTCAGTTATCTAGTCATGCATCATTCCTGCTCTTCGCCCTAACAAGAACATACTGTCTCTGGGCTCTCAACATCTCTTTTTTGAAGTTTCCCCACTTCTTAGCTGGACCGTTATCTGCGAATATTTGACCTAATCGACTTTTGAAATTTCTTAACCCAATATAATCAAAATTGACCTTCCTACCATTCTGAACTTTAACTTCTACATCTGGTTTATCCTTTTCCATCCCTAATTTAAAACTAATTTGACTAAGACTCCTTGCCCCACAGTACCTCCGCCACCAATAAGATTTCAGTTACCGGCCCTGCCTTATTATCGAAGAGGAAGTCAAGTTTAGCTCCATCCCTGTGCTGCAGAGTATTGGACAAGCCACTACAGCTTTGTAAGTGGGAATGGGTAGTGCAGAGCTTTCGCCTCGTGGAGCTGAATCGAACATTAATTTGTCTCAGACTCATTTTCATTGATTGTGACATAAGGATCGTCTGCAAGATGCCAGGCTAGTTTCCTGGTGTTTCCTTATCGAATTAACCTCATTAACTAACTGCCCACACCACCAATCCTAACATGGAGTTCACCCCATTCAATGTCTGCCCGATTCTTACAACTATCACCGGTGAGGTACTCACCATCACCCGGATGTCCCGGATATTCCAGGATCCCCAGGAATGGTGCCACATTTATATACAAAAATACACACGCTGTTGAGCTTTTTCAGTTCAGAGCTGGCTACACAGCTAATCCTTAGAAAAGCAGAGAAGGGACAATTACACTACAATTTATTAACACAGGGATGGAGGATCTGGTGAATGCTTTCGAAAAAGGAGAGCTATTCTCTTTCCAGAGCGGACCACACCAACAGACCCACCGAGCATGGTCTGTGATCACACTCAGCGCAGTGCAGTATCTTTGAACTGAAGAAATACCCAGCAGTAAAGGACATGTATCAACAATTTTCCTCACTCTGCCAGGACAATGTCCCTGTATTCTCTGTGCCCACTCACAATTCTTGTATACCGTTAACAACACATACACACGAACAAATCTCATTGTTGCATGCAGATCCTCCTCTACCTTTCTGTCCTGCATGCACAAGAGCACCCAGAATAAGAACACTGCCTGGAAAAAACATTGTAGACTGACTCCATCAGGACACCTCTGCATTTCTCTCGAACCAGCAACCTATACCAGCACCAACAGCCACTCATTCCCTCCCTCTTTTTCTTCCATTCAAGGAGAAAATGTCGGTAAAAGGACAGAAAGGGCCAAAACGGGTGGAGGAATGCCCAATATTCTTTCACTCAATCCTCCCCCTTATGGCCATGTAGGGTGGACCATGAGATGAGGCAGAGAGGCCCGGGATGCCTCGTGTGATGATTCTGAAGCATCAACGTCCCACCCACCGAGGAAGAAGCAACACTCAGTGAAGGTTAATTCTCACTTTAAAAGCACGTTCACTATCGTTTCCCCAGCACAATTTAGAAGCTGTGGCCCTGTTGCCATTTCCCTTTTGAGTTGACACTGCACAATTGGAATCCCTACGGTTTCTCCGGGCAAAAATGTTGGCATCACAACTGAACATCTCGTCTACCTCTGAGAAATGGAGCACAGAAGTTCCCTTCCAAAAATCATTGTGTAAATTAAGCAGACACTGAAACTAATCTGTGATATTTAGTGCTCTCCCCACTTTTTCGTTGTGTCCCTAGAGTTTGGAAACAAGCCCTTCTGTCGAACAAGTACGCGCCGACCCTCCAAAGAATACCCAATCCAATCATTTTCCGTTAATTTACATTGTATCTCTCATGCACACAACTAACTCATTTTTGAAAACTATGGCAACTTAACATGACCAATTCACCTAACCTGCAGATCTTTGGATTGTGGGAGGGAACACACACAGAGACGTGGAGAATATGACAACACGCACAAACAGTCGTCAAAGGTTGGAATTGAACACGTGTACATGCCAAAGGAAGGCAGCATTGCTCATCACCGATGCAAATACAGCCAATTTTCTTGACATCTTCAATAATCGGTGCTCATGTACACACTGAACACTCTGGTCCTCCATCCACTTTGTCACCGTCCAGCCTCTTTTACATCGTCTTTCAATGTTCTTCTTACAACAGTGTGTCTCCTCACACTGCGCTGCATTGGTCCTCATCTGCCATACACCTGAAGTCCACATCAACTTGTCACTGATCTCTTGTTGTTCCACACTGTCCAATGCAAACTTTACAATTCTTAGAGGTTTGGTGTGTGCATATATTGATATTACACGAGAGTCCCATTTCACTCAGAGCAACTGGACTCCTGATATACTGAAGTGCATCATCAGGGAATGCCGCTCATTCATCAGGCAGTTGTGGAGGACACAATGGTAAAACACAGAATTTATAACAAAGGTTTACGGCGTGATGTAACTGAAATTATACATTGAAAAATACCTTGATTGTTTGTTGAGTCTGCCATCCGTTCGAATGCCATGATAGTTTCACTTCTTTCATGTGGAAATCACAAAATTTGTTTTGAAAGTTGCATTCTCAGGTTAACTTCAACAATTGAAGTTAGCTAGATAATATGTGGAAAGTGTCCGTCCATGTGTTCTCTGTGCCATAATGTTTAGACTTATTCTAATCTATAAAGTGAGACAACATGGATTCATGCAGGTTTGAGCAAAGTACAATGTAACTCAGCAAGTACAAATTCACCCCAGAAACGTATATGTATATGTGTGCGTGCGTACGTGTGTGTGTAGGAGTGTCTATGTGTGTGCGTATCATGCAATGAACATCGCCTGTAGCAGCACATGAGCCCAAGGTGCTGCTTGAGGCGCTCCCTATGGGTACGGACCTTAACTATCAGCCTTTGCTGTGAACAATTTTCGCTGCTGCTTGTCCCGAAGTCCGCCTTGGAGGTTGGTCACCCAAAGTCCGAGGTCGAATGTGCTGGATGGTAAAGTGATCCCCAACTGGGAGTGAGCACCCCTGCCTGTTGATTGAAGTGTGTTGCCCATTCTTCTGTTGCCGTCGCCTTTGTACGGCTTCCCCAATGTACCATGTCTCAGGGCATCCTTGCCTGCAACATATAATATCGACAACGTTGGCTGAGTCACGTGAGCACCTGTCACGTACCTTGTGGGAGGTGTCCCCACATGTAATAGTGTTGTCCATGTTCACACTCTCACGTCTCGCAGCGCTTACCGTGACAGGGTTGGATGGAATTGTTCTGAAAGCCGGGCATCTTGCTTTGAAAAATGATCGATTTGGGGTTTGGCAGTTGTTTAATGTCAAGCAGAGGAGGTGTGGGGAATGTCTTGGCGACGGGCTCATCATCACTGATAATGCGTTGTAGGTCACGAAGAACGTGGTTTAGTTTTTCAGATCGTGGGAAATACTGGACAAAAAAGCGTAACCTGTCGGCTACACCTGTCTGTCTCTTGAGGAGGTCTTTACGGTTCCTTGCTGTTACACGTCGGAACTGGCGGTCCATGAGTTGAGTATCATACCTCGTTCTTACGAGGGGACCCCGAGTACTTCCAGGTACCTGATGCTGACTCCAAATGCACACACTCTGTTGGTGTCTTCTTTTGCACAAATGCTTAAAATTGGGTAGTCACTTCTAAGAATACAGTATATTCAATTTAAAACTTTTATCATGAAACATGAGCAATTTTCTTTTCAAAAATACATGTACAAATAGTAACATGCCTTCAATTTTAAAGTGAAGTATTTCTGGTTAAGGAAAGACTTTAGGTGCAACAGAAGCAATGATGCACTTGCATTTGTCAGGGAACTGTGCTGGAGCATACAATCTGGAGACCTCACATGATTCTGCTTGGGTGTTGGATAACATTTCTGTATGTTTCAGCTGAGAGAGGAAGAAAATGAATGTTGCCTCTGCATGAATGGTCCATATTCGATCTCTCGTTCTCTATTCTTCCTCTCAATGAAGTGTGAAAACTGAAAACCCTTCTTTCATCTTTACCACTCATGGAGGATTCCTGTCGATGATTCATTGGAATTTCCAAATTGTCTGAAGCAATGGATATTCGGCCAAATCCACCTGGTCCAGTAGGAAATCTCATTGCCAACAGCTTGGATTAACAGAATAACTTTCAGCCGCAGATTAATACATGGGCAAACTCACAACGATTTCCCTTTGTCATGAGTTTAGCTATTATTTGGAAATGGTTCATTGACATTGACAATCTATACAGGTGCGTGCCTGTATGTCTGCATCTGTGTGTAATAAGGTACAGACAGGAAGGTTCGGCAGAGACCACAACAAGTTTAGCCCTAATCGTAGTGTCTGATGGAACAGAGTCAAAGAGTTTCTGCTCCTTAGTCCTTTGTCCTTCTGTTCCAATCATCCCCTTAAAGCTGTTAGACGAGAGTAGCTGGTGACTACTTGCTACCTTTACCTGGTGCATAGCAAGAGATGAGAAATTTCATCCATCAATTCTCTCAAATACCATTTGAAATAATTTGGAGAATTCACGTGAAAAGCAGAGCATGGGTACAAAATACCCCTCTTCTTTCTTTTTCTGGATGGTCCACTCTCTGTAATTTATGCTTCATCTATTGGCCATATTAACGACCCAAATTCACTGTCAATCCAGTGATAGTCCACAGAATCCTCCAGTCTCTCCGACTGCAACATTTCTTAACAGAATTTTAAGGAAAATAATAATAGTAGATTTTCAATGAAATAAAACGATTAGCTAAGACAGAGGAGTAGGCCATTCGTCCGGACCTCAAACGCATTTGTTTTGGGAAATAAGGCACGGCACGTGAATGAGATGTTCAATTGGGAACTTTTTGACCCGTGATTATAATTCTATTAGTTTTAAAATTGTTAAGTAAAAGGATAGGCGCGTCCACAAGTTTAAGTTATGAGGTGGCACAAGGTCAATATTGATGACATTTAGAGAAACTTCCAAAACCTGACTGAGGAGAATGTTTGCGGGTAAAGGGACGTCTGGGAAATTTCAGAAACAAGATAGTGAGAGTTCAGAGGCGGCTGTTCCTGTTAGTGTGAGGGACAATACTGGCTGGAATAGAAACCATTGGTTGTGTGTAATGTTGAGATTATAGACAAGAGAAACGAAGGAGGCATACGTCAGTTATAGAAACGTGGTGTCAGTGAATTCCTTGGAGTGTAGGTGTTGTCAGAGTATACTTATGTGTAAGACTAGAGCGCAAAAAGACGACATGAAATAGCTTTGACAGAAAAAAAAGAGAATTAAAGGAGAGCCCAAACGTATGTTAATGGCAAAAACTACCGAGGGAGATGACAGCGCCACTTAAAACTCAAATAACCATCTATGTGAGAATATATAGATGAAGAGTTGGGTATATTAGGTATACCAGGTTTATCATCAAGTTTTCTCCTTTGATGCTGAGACATGAAAAAGCAATGGCGGATCATATCAGGGAAAATCATAAAGCTTTTCAAAGGGATATAAGAGATTTTTAAAAAATGACTCGAGTACGTTTAGGGCCAATCAAGTACAGTATTCAGAGGAGATCGGGGAAGCGCTCAATGAATATTTTCGTCAGTATTCACAATGGAAAACGGCAATGTTGTCGTGGAGAATACTGAGAAACAGACTACTGGACCAGATGGGCTTGAGGTACACAAGGAGGAAATTTCAGCAAGGGTGAACTGGTACGGTATGTGATAGCAAGGCCTGGTCTGTGGAGTAGGGAGCTATGACATAGGAGAGTTCCAGCCCTAAAATTATTGAATTGGTATTGAGGGCACCTTGTTGTGGCAACAATTTCAGAGCTTTCCCGCAGACTGCATTGGAATATCAGGAAAGGAGGAGGTCGTTCATAGACTCCCGACCGTTTGCAAGCAGCCGTATCGGCCCACCCGACCTTTCAGGCGAGAAACCAACCCAAATGCATATCTGTACCCTATATATACCCCTTATTAATGCAACTAACCTACACATCCTTGAACACTATGGGCAATTTAGCCAGTCACCTAACACGCACAGCTTTGGTTAGTGGGAGGAAACAGGAGCTGCCAGTGTGATCCCACGCAGATATGGGGAATGTGTAAATTCCAAACAGACATCCGCTCGAGGCCGGCATAGAGCCCAGGTCTCTGGATCTGTGATGCAGGATTGCTAATCACTGGGCCACCGTGCCATGCGTCATTGCATTAGCCTTCCCCATTCTGGACAGGTCAAAGTATCTTCTTAATGCAGTTTTCCCAAGAGGTATACATATCCGTTAATGTGATGAAAAATCGGAAAAAAATACAGCAGATTAACAGCAGTATCCCTTCAGTCCAGATTTTTTTTCAACCCCATTCAACATTATGAATACCAAATCTCTCCCTTTGCCATTTACTCCTGCTCTCACCCATCCCTTTCTTGTTTGGAAACCTTTATTTCTGTTCAGTGCATTGTCTTCCACAGTCTTACGTCGGATTGACAGGTTCACCAGCCTCTGAACACAGACATGTATTCTCATCTCGATGCAGCGGTCGGCCTGTACCTTATAATATGGCCCGTGGTTTAGACATAACAGCCAGGGGAAATTATCATCCCTGCTTCCAATCTGTCTCACCCTATCAGTGTGTTATATATGTCACTGAGATCTCCATTTTTTCCCAAAACACCATGGACTGCAAACCCTGTCGACGCCAACTCTGCTCACACAACAAGCCTGTTATCCCAGAGATGAATCTGGTCATCCTTCGTTACATTGCTTAAGGTTTGTCCTTGTTTAGGGACAGAGACAAAAGCTGCACAATAGTCGAGATGAGGTCTTAGCAAGGGCCTGTATAGCAGCAGTAAGACATCCTTATTTCTCTACCCAAATCACCTGGAAATGAAGGTGAACTCACCATTTATCTTCCTAACTGTTTTCTGTTCCTCCAATATTACTTTCAGTCACTGTTGTACAAGAAGTTCCAGATCCTTTTCAATGTTATGGCTACCCACTTGGTCGAGCTGTGTACTATGGTCAATGTGCCAATGCCATTCCATGTATTAATTCTGGCTTCAGAACTCACTGTCCTGCATGGACCTCGGAGATTGCGCCGAAGGAAACGAAAAGAAAAGAACGCAGGTCACTCGACAGAGTAACATTTTTTTCTGCCAATCCCTTTTCAAATGGTATGTTGCTGTTCAATTCAGACAAGCAGAACACAAAACATCCAACAGGGAGGCGTGTGGGGCCTGGAGGCGAGATCGGGAGTGCAAATGTGCTGGAAGAGATGACAGAGATAGTGAGGCTGTGTCGGCGCTAGTGGAGTGTCCACAGTTAGGAACGCTTGCATTGGCTGGTGGAGGTGACAGAGATAACGAGGCGTGCGATATGTGTGTGCGATAAAACATTCCATTTGCCTGGCTGAGGGCAGCTTCACTCCTCAACTTCTGACTCTCGGTAGCAGCAATGCCGGTTGTTTACATGGTGGTCTGCAGAAATCAATCAACACTCCTTACAAAGTATCTCTGAAACTACGACCATCAGGAAGGACAAGGAGAGACAATCCATCATCAAGTTTCGTTCCAAAACACCCCCCATACTTTTAGGAAATATATTTCTGTACGGTCAATGCCATTTTTTTCAATTTCCTTTCTTTATAGTATTGTAGGTCGAGCTACAGCGGTTCAATGTGTCGGCTCACCACCACCTTCTTCAGGGCAACAAGGATAAGCGAGAAATACCGGCCAAATTACTTTCAAATGAAACATATTATCCAAACCTGACCAATGCGGGACACTGAGTTCTGTGTGTTTTGATACTGCAAGCCGGTTTTTTGTAGTGAGTACCTTGCTTGTTGTGAACAGCTGTACGGATATGCTGTTTAAATAAACCTGTCAGCATTTCAGAGGCATGATATACATACCTCGCATTACACAGACACTGACATTCACATAACACATTTGTAAGCTGTCAGATGTACAAAAAACTGTTCAAAACGTGCTCGTTTCGGACTTTAAAATGTTGAAACTTACTGTGATATTATTGCCACCAAAATGATTGTGTGTGTATATTAGCACATAATAATAGTACAGGGAACAATATGTGTATATTTTCAAAGTCCTTGCACTTAATAATAATTTGATCATTGGTGTGGTAACGAGACTTATCACTTTGAAAGCACTTTCTGAGATTAGTGCGCTATTTTCATCCTACTGTTGTCATAAAAGTGAATTGATTAAACTGATAAATTTTGTGCTTACTGCTAAATCGAAAAATAGGTATTGTCTAAAGATGTTGAGCCCTCAGTTAAGAGACTTTGCTGTTCATGGTTAGAATAATGCAGAAAACATTTACATGGATATTTCTGTCTTGAAGCACAAATAAAGTCGTTGGGCTGGGATCATGCTGACCAGCAAGGTTGATGCACAATTCTGTTTGGATACTGACGTAGTGGAGTTGACATGGGCTGGAAACGTTTGTGAGGGATTCAATGTCAGGCGCCATGTGCCATAGGAGTCCATCATCTTTATAACATATTCATTCAAGTTTCTGTCCAAGGTACAGAATTACAGAGCTTAGGCTGGCGCATCAGATGTAATAAACTTGTAAAACATGCTTGTAGTGATGATGATTAGAAATGTTTAACTGAGTTTGTATCAGCACTGAACCCTATTCTAGTCCACTGGCCTACTGATGCATTTCCCAGGTGTTCAGGTATGTCTCTAACTACTCTGTTGTGAGGGATTGTGTGAATAAATGTCAGCTACAGTTTAGAAGCTGTCTGGACAGATTTTGTACATAGCCAATGTTTCGGAGATTGTAGTCAGGCCGAGTAGCGCTGTGTTTGAATTGAAGGGGTTTGCATGCCATTTTCAACATACTTGCTGACTGCAAGATGTTCGCTCATCTGAACATGATTAAGCTGATTACTGTGGTTGCTTAACTATGTAATAATTAGGTCTATATTCTTGGAATTATTGTTCACTTCAAATGCTTTTAACTGAAAACAATGAAGTTCGGTTTTATTGTAAAATATGTGAGCAATAAAGTGATATTAACTGTTTATTGTGGTAAAAGTTTAATTGACCTGCTGCATATTTCTCACATACTAATCAAGCAACAGTCAGACATTACCTGTATAGCAAAGACTCTGTGAACAGAACTTTGTCCCAGTCAACAACACCACCCTCTCTGGTAAGTTCTGTCCCACTGACAGGACAGAGCCAGGAAGAGGGGTATAGTTCCTTGGTACATAGTTAATATAGGGCTCAGCATTAATATTGAATGCTGTGGCTGCCTACTGTTCTCTTATGAGGGAGTCAATAAATGGGAAGCATATGGTTGAGCTCATCGTCACCAATCAGATTGCTGCAGATACACTGCTCAATTTAATATATCAGACGGAGTGGATATGGAACAGTCCGTTTGAGGAGGAAGGGTCAACTTCACGTTTCGTACAAACTCCACCATGTTATGGAACAACATGTATGCTGAGTGGGGCATACGTTAAAGAGATCAAACAATTAATGACGGGGTGTCCATGAGGTGCAGTTGACCATCATCAGCAGCACAATAATATTCTGTACAACGTATACAGTATGCCTCCACACGGCCCAACACATCTCCCAGTCGAGAGGAATCATTCTCAGGGGTCCACCCTCGTTCAATTAATGCCATTGTGAGTGCAGAACAACATGCCAAGAACAGCACCAGCCCGACCTAGATATGAGGGGACAACCTAGAGAAACCCATATTGTCTTCAGCTGCAAAACCGGATGACTTGCATGCTAAACAGCAGAAGTGGCAAGTGGACCTAATCTATGTCTGCTGTCTAGCCATATGCATCAATAAAAAGAAATGGACAATAAAAGAGGTCATTGGAGGAGGAGTCTGCTCTCCAACAATGACCTGTTCAGTGGCGGTCAGTTCGTGCCCTGTTCTGCATTCTCAGCTACTACCCCAATTCCAAGCAGAGTTCCAAAGATTGGAATTCCAAAGACTGGAATTCCAAAGTGGCAGTGAGAGTAATGACTCTTAACATCAAACACCATTTAACAGGCTGTGATAAAATGAGCCTGAGTAAAATTACAGTAAATCAGAATCTGCGGAAGTCCTCTCCTGGTTGGAATTATCACCAGCAAAAAAATGTTGTTGTTCGTGTCAGTAATTTGAACTCCAAGACAGCTCTGCAGATGTTCCTCAGAAAAGAGAGTGCCCGAGGCTCAACCATTTTCAGCTGCTGCAATGGCCTACTCTTCATCGTAAGTTCAGACGTGGGAATGTTCACTTGTTATACCACTCCTGAAACAATCCATACTCAAATGCAACAAGATCTGGGAACACATCCAGGTTTAGTCTGACAGTTGGCAAGTAATATTTACGACACACAAGTAGTAGACACTTTCGACAATAAAGAAACAAACCGTCCTTCTTTGATTTTCAAAAGCATTACCGTCAGTGTGTCTCCACCACAGTGTTTAACAGCATCCTGGGTGATACTACTGATTGGATATTGCACTGGAATAGTCACATAAATGACACTGTAATCAAGGGCAAGTCAGAGACTAGGAATTCTGCAGTGAGTAACGCACCTCTTGGATTATATCCCAGGGATAACCTGAAACAAACCCAAACCAATTCCTTCATATCACGTCCATGTACAATCATACCCTCCACCAAACATGCTCAGTAGTAGCAGTTTATTCAATTCAAAAAATGCACTGCAGAAGGGTTATTTGACAGCACCTTCGAACCTCACCGCTATCGAGAAGAAAAGGGTCAGCATGTACTTCGGAAAACCAGTTCTCAGCAAGCTCGCTCCTTCAGACGTTCAAATGTGATGAAGTTTGCTGCTGAGTTTAGCAACTTCCAACTCCTCAGATCACAAAATCAGTCCAAGCGCAACAAGACTTGGATAACAGTAAGGCTTCGCTAGCCAAATGACAAGGAACATTTTTGCCACACTGACGTCAGATGATGACAATTGGAAACCATCTCAACGTCACCAGTCAACATACAAAGGTATTAGAATTGTTGAACCTATTGGCAGTAACATTCTGAGGTGTATCCAACACAATATAGCATTTCCAGCTATAACGACAGCTAAGAAGTTTGGAATCCTGTAGCTAGTAAACCACTGAACGCAGAACCTTCTCTCATAAACTCGTTAACAACTTTACTGTCACATTCCCAAAGTGTGCCCGCTGTCTATGTTGCCTACGCACTCACTACCATTCTAACAGCTGTACCCGCACTAATAGCTGTGACAACCATTTAGATGTCCCTTAATGCATCTTGGTACCTCGATCATTCCAGAAGGACAGGAGGAACTCTTCCCCATTAGGACATAAAGAGCTAAAAGTGAGAGAGGGCTCCCCAACGTTCTGCTCCCCACCCCCGAACAGCGCAAATATCCTGTCCCTTCAACGACAAGACGCTGACTGACTATGTCCACACTCCCGTACTGGGATATGAGACTCCCCTTGGCTCGTTGTGCCGGGCGCCTTGACTGACTGTGGACAATAATATTAAGCTTCCCCGTTTTGTGTCTGCGACAAACAACAAGTCAACTCAGCAGTCTTGCGAGCTCGATTGCTCTTGCTGAGGTGAAATACTGCTAAATGCTGGGTTATATAAGCCATTTATTTTGTGAGTATTCAAGCAAACTCAAAGCAATGGTTTACAACACGCAGTGAGCTGCCCAGGAGGTGCAGTCCATGCAGTAGGTGCGAATCACTGAGCACAGCATCCTTGCCGCAGTACTGCAATGAGATTTGGCAGTTGGCAGTGCACACTGAGCTGCAGCATTGAAGTACAGAAGCATACTATCAGTGGATCGGAGACATGTTGTGATGGCATGGGAAGACTGGCTGGTAACAGATGCTGGCATTGGTGGTTGTGGAGTACGTGCAGCTTCTGTCTGTGCAGTGACCCCGAGACCTCGGTGTCCAAAATAGAAGTCCACAGGAGAGAGGGGCAAGATGGATTCACCAAACAGTAGCTCTCACTTTCATTTCAAATTATCTGTTTTGATATTCCCAACAGTCAGATGGGGATGAGAGGCTGCAAATGAATGAGGAGTGTTCGTCATTAATTTGGCTGTTGATCATTAGTAACCATTCAGTCACTAAATCCAGAAAACATTTTGTCAGACACACATTAAACTTCCTCACAATACCTGTCACTGCTCTGATTCTATTTGTTCGCCTTGTTTTTGTTTCCTGTTCACTTGAGTGAAATATATTTTCAGGTCAATGAATTGAGACTAAGTCATATTAAAACTCCAGCTCTCAGTCTAGCTTTGTCCCTTACACTACTTACGCTCGAATCAAATAAATGATGACCACTATTGTCTAAATGCTGCTCTTTTTCTTCGATTCGACAGTTGGTAGAGAATGTGGCTGGCGTTACCTGAAGAATGCCATGGTACTCACATCTGCTGCTGTGTGTCAGTGGTGGAGGGAGAGAGTGATTGTGCATGAGTCTGTTCAAATGGGCTGCGTAGTCTTTAATTGTGCCAAGCTGTTTGAGTGTAGTTGAAGTTACACTCATTCAGATTAATGGAGATTATTCCATCCTCTTCCTAACTTGAATCTCGGAGATAGCGGACAGGTTGTCGCAAGTAAGGTGAAATGTTACGCGCTGCAGCATTCATAGCTTTTGGTTTGATGTTCTAACCATAGCAGATATACGATCCTGAGAAAAACTGAGAATGTTACTGCCAATGGATCTAGAAATGGTCCTGTCTTTGGATGTCGAATGGCGATTATGAGATGGTTTGTGATGGTCATTGTCTGACCTTGGTGTGGCACAAATGCTACTTATCACTTGTCAGTCAAGCCTGGCTGTTGTCCAACTATCGCTACATTTGGATTGATTTTGAGATCTGAGCAGTTGAAAAATTTAAAGTCATGTGCAATCTTCATTACATCTGATCGTATAAAGAAGTGAAATTGATGATAGTTGATTTTCCAAAGTAGGTGCTGCTTTTGTTGTTTTAGATAGCAGTACGCTTCGAAGGTCCTGTTTCATAACCATTTGTGCTGTGAATCTTATCGATAGGATACACGGCTACTGATCATCATCAGTGATGGAGGGGCTGGATGATCGTGGATGTGAAAATAACAAGATGGGCTGGTTTCTTCCTGGGTTATTACTGAGCTGTAAACCCTCAGAGGCTTTGGGGAGTCAGCAGGAGTATGATGCACTGCAGAATTCCGAGCCTCTGACCTGCTCTTGAAGATAATGTTGGTTTTGTGGCAGTCCCAGGCATGTCCTGGTCAATAATAGCAACGATAATTCTGATGAACACCGTGTTGAGAACTCAGAAATAGCAATCCTAATGAAAATCAAAGATGGATGGTCTGATTCTTTCTTGCCGTGTTTGTCTAATATTGATATTGTGAACATGACTTGGTATTTGTCATTCTGATCCTGAATGATTTGCAGGTCCTGCTCCTTTTGGACATGTTCTGTTTTATGAATGCTATAATCAATCAATATTTCCACTTCTGACCCGATGATGGAGAGAAGGTTTTTGCAGCCGCTGAAAATGGTTGAGCCTCAGACTCTCTCTTTCCTGAGGAACGGCTGCAGAGCTGTCCTGGAGTTCGAATTATTGACACTGGCAAACGTCACTTCTTTTACTGGTGATAATTTCAACCAGTGGAGTACCTCACCCAGATTCCGAAGTACTATAATTATACTCGGGCTCCCATTTTCACACGCGTTTAAATGGTGCCTTGATGTTAAGAGTAATTACTCTTACTGCCCCTTTGGTATTCCACTCATTTCAACGGAGCTTGCAATGGGATCATGATCATTGGACACTAACTGAGCGTCCCTGAGTAAGTTACTGCTTATTGATCACATGATTTATGTCACCTTGCTTCACATTCACATGGTAGAGAGTATATCGATGGGCCAGTGACTGGTTGCAATGCAAGTGTCCTGCTTTTTATTTATAGGACACACAATTTATCACATTGTTGGTCGATGTCAATGTTCTTACTGGAATGGACCAGCTTGGCCCGACATTTGGCAATCTCTGCAGTGAAACCACAGTTCCCAGTGTCTCCAAGCATTTCTGATATTGTATGTATTGTATTGAATTGTCTGAAGTTAGGGTTTTGTGATGTTGGGGCCTACTAAAGGCGGCGGAATTTAATCAGTCACTCAGCACCTCTGCCTGAAAATTGGTGCAAATGCATCAGCTTTATTTTTTTTTCCTGATGTACTGCTCTCCACCATAAATGGGGATCTCATTGTTGGGGAGTAGCCTACTCATCCAATGGCCTCTTCCATTGTCCACTAATCTTTTATGTCTACATGAGGCATGGCCGAAAGATAGATCAGAACCATCGATTTTGGGATCACTGAGCTTTGTCCATCACTTGTTGATTATGCTGTTTCAATTGTAAGTCGTCCTGTTATGTCGCTGAAGACAATAACAGCTTCTCCAGGCTGTCCCCTCTTATCTAGACCTGGTTGGTGCAGCTCCCACCATACCCTTCTGCACTCTACATTGAATCATGGTGGATCCCTGGCTTGATGGCAAGTGTAGAGTGAGAGAAATGCCGAGCCGTGAGGTTGCAGACTGTTTGAGTTGTTCACAGTATGATTCCACTGTTTCACATGGCCCTTTGCACCTCATGGATGCCTCGGCGTTAGCTGCTCAATCTATTAACGTCTGTCCCATTCAGCACATGCGTTGCTACATAATATGGTGGAGCTTCAACCAAATGTGAAAATGACCATTTTTCGCACAAGCACTACGCAGTGACCATATTTTCCATTATATTATAGAGAGGAGTCCCTGCAGCAGGCGGATTGATGACGATGTGGCGAATTATATATTTTGCTTTTAATAAATCCCTCATAACATAGCGCAGAGTTGTCTAGCAGCTACAGGATCCAGCATCAGTGCTAGGCGCCATATTGACTATATACCAAGTAGCTGCACACCTCTATCTGGTTCTGTCCTATCAGTGGGACAGAACCTACCAGAGATGATCGTTATGTTGCCTGGACATGTTCCTGTTTACAGAATTCTGATTTATAGTCAATTTTTGACTGTTAGTTGATTAGCCTGTGGCAAATACATAGCAGGTTACTGTTACTTGTTGTACATTTTCTACAATGAAGGGTTAATACTCCTATTTCTTACTTATTTTAAAATAAGCAAATTATCATTGTTTTACAGTTGAAAATAAGTGAAGTGACTAATAACTAAATTCCCACAGTACACAGAGAGCTATTACACAATTCAATGACTGTAGTAAACATCTGATTCACGCTCAGATCAGTGAACACACCATCTTGCAGGCAGCAAACTTGTTGAAAATGAATGCCGAAATACCTGATTTCAGCCGCAGTGCGACTGCACGTCCCCACGACTCCAAAATACTGGCCATCTGCAAAATCTGTCCAGACAGCTTCCAAACTAGAGCTGGACAGTTATACACAGAACCCCTCACAATACACCAGTGAGAGATATACATGAACGACAGGGAAATGTGTGAGGCAGTCTGGTCAATGCACCAGCACAGGGATCATTGACGATCTAAACACATTTAATCATTTATATTAAATAAAATCACCTGGCAACAAGCATGTCTTGCAAGTTTATATCTTCTGGTGAGTCTCCCAAACTCTGTAATTCAGTCCCTTGGACCGATCCCGAATGAAGCTTTTATATAAGTGCTGGACACCTGACCACATGATTCCTTACATTGAATCTTTCATAAACCATATCCAGTGCATGTCAGCGTCACAACGTCAGTATCCAATCAGAATTGTGCAGTTACATTGTTGGTCAGCATGATCCTGAACCAAAAACCTTGTGTGTGACTTGAGCTGGAAATTGCTATGGAAATGTTTTCAGCATTGTTCTGACAATTGACGACAAAGATACTTTACTGAAGGTCCAACATCCTTTGGTAATACAGACTTTCCAATTGTCCAATAAGCACAAAATTTACCCATTTACTCAGTCCACCTTTATAACAACAATGTGTTGAATCTCGGGTTCGAATCACATTGAAATGATGAGTTTGGTTACCACACCCAAGATCAACTTCTTATAAAGTGCAAGGAATTTGCACATATACATTTTTTTCCTTTATACTAATATTGTGTGCGACTCGTTGACTCTCCTGCTCGCCAGATATTGCCTGACCGCCTGTGTTTTGTCAGTACTACACTTTTTGACTTTAATCTCCAACATTCTGCAGTCCTCACTTCCTCCCTGCTAATTTTCTCACATCAGTTTCATGGCAACAATATTGCTGTATGTCTAACCATTCTGCAGTCAAATATGAGTATGTGTTCAATTGCGAGAAAGTGAGTACTGCAAATGCTGTAGATCATAGCTGAAAAATGTGTTGCTGGAAAAGCGCAGCAGGTCAGGCAGCATCCAATGAGCAGGAGAATCGATGTTTCGGACATAAGCCCTTCTTCAGGAATGGGGAAGGCGTGCTAAGCAGGCTAAGATAAAAGGGAAAAGAGAGGACCGCCGATGTTGGAGATCAGAGCTTAGAAAGGTGTTGCTGTACAAGCGCAGCAGGTCTGGCAGCATCAAAGGAGCAGGAGAATCGACGTTTTGGGCATAAGCCCTTCTTCAGGAATAAGATAAAAAATAGGGAGGAGGGACATTTGTAAGGGGCGTTAGGAATACGATAGGTGGAAGGAGGTTAAGGTGCGGGTGATAGGCCAGAGAGGGGATGGGGGCTGAGAGGTCGGGGATAGATTTCAGGTCAACAAGGCAGTGCTGAGTCCGAGAGTTGGGACTGAGATAACGTGGGGGGAGGGGAAATGAGGAAGCTGGAAAAATCTGCATTCATCCCTTGTGGTTGAAGTGTTCCTAGGCAGAAGATGAGGCGCTCTTCTTCCAGCTGTCGTGTTGCCATTGTCTGGCGATGGAGGAGGCCAAGGACCTGCATGTCCTTGGCGGGGTGGGAGGGGGAGTTAAAGTGTTCAGCCACGGGGTAGTTGGGTTGGTTGTTGTGGGAGTCCCAAATGTGTACTCTGAAACGTTCCACAAGTAGGCGGCCTGTCTCCCCAATGTAGAGGAGGCCATATCGAGTGCAGCGGTTGCAGGAAATGATGTGCGTGTAAGTGCAGGTGAACTTGTGACGGATATGGAAGGATCCTTTGGGCCCTAGGAGTGAATTGAGGAGGAAGGTGTGGGCGCAGTTCTGCATTTCTTGCGTTGCAGGGGAAGATGCTGGGAGTGGGGGTTGGGATGGTGAGAGGTGTGGACCTGACGAGGAAGTTGCAGAGGAAGTGGTCTTTCCTGAATGCTGATAGCGGAGGGGAGGGAAATATATCCTTGGTGGTGGGGTCGGTTTGGAGGTGGCCAACCCTCGGACTCAGCACCGCCTTCTTGACTTGCAATCTTCTTCCCGAGTTCTCCGCCCCCACCACCTCTTCGGCATATCACCCTGACCTCAACTTCGTTCCACCTATCGCATTCCCAACGCCCCTCCCCCATGTCCCACCTCCCTACCTTTTATCTTAGCCTGCCTGGGACATCTTCCTCATTCCTGAAGAAGGGCGTATGCCCGAAACGTCGATTCTCCTGCTCCTTGGATGCTGCCTGACATGCTGCACTTTTCCAGCAACACATTTTCAACCACGTTTCAATTGCTTCTGCCCATCTTACAGCTCATTAATGTGATACATGAACATCAGTGTCAGTGTCATGCTAGGTATGTAGGCCATGCCTCTGAAAGATTGACATATTTTAAAGAGCAACATGTCCCTTCAGATGTTCATACCAAACAAGGAACTGACTGGACCCAACTAGCCTGAGGTCACAAAACCCAAAACTCAGTGTCCGGTAATATGCGTATCTGGGCGACATGTTTCATTCTAATTTGTTCATGCAATGTGATTGACCCAATATATATTGCTCATTCCCTTTTGCCTTCGAGAAGGTTCTGCAGGGCTGCCACTTTGAACCACCGCAGTCCATGTGCTGTAGGAAGACTTACATTGCCATGATGGAGGCAATTTGCAACTGTGGCACTGAAGGAACAGCAATACGTTTCCGAATCAAGAAAAAGGAAGGCTTGGAATTGAACATAAACATGGTGGTGGTCCTGTGTATTTGCTACCCTGATGCTTTTTCAAGGTGGTGGTTTCAGAGACATTTTCTAAGGAGCTTAAAATGTGTTGCTGGAAAAGTGCAGCATGTCAGGCAGCATCCAAGGAACAGGAGAATCAACGTTTCGGGCATAAACCCTTCTTCTGGAATGAGGAAAGTGTGTCCAGCAGGATAAGATAAAAGGTAGGGAGGAGGGACTTGGGGGAGGGGCGTTGGAAATGCGATAGGTGGAAGGAGGTCAAGCTGAGGGTGATAGGCCAGAGTGGGGTGGGGGCAGAGAGGTCAGGAAGAAGATTGCAGGTTAGGAAGGCGGTGCTGAGTTCGAGGGATTTGACTGAGAAAAGGTGTGGGGAGGGGAAATGAGGAAACTGGAGAAATTTGAGTTCATCCCTTGTGGTTGGAGGTTTCCTAGGCAGAAGATGAGGCGCTCTTCCTCCAACCGTCGTGTTGCTATGGTCTGGCGATGGAGGAGTCCAAGGACCTGCATGTCCTAGGTGGAGTGGGAGGGAGAGTTGAAGTGTTGAGCCACGGGGTGGTTGGGTTTGTTGGTCCGGGTGTCCCAGAGGTGTTCTCTGAAAAGTACCCGCAGTAGGCGGCCTGTCTCCCCAATATAGAGGAGGCCACATCGGGTGCAACGGATGCAATAAATGATGTGTGTGGAGGTGCGGGTGAATTTGTGGTGGATATGGAAGTATTCCTTGGGGCCTTGGAGGGAAATAAGGGGGGAGGTGTGGCATTTCTTGCGGTTGCAGGGGAAGGTGCAGGGAGTGGAGGTTGGGTTGGTGGGGGCTGTGGACCTGACGAGGGAGTCACGGAGGGAGTGGTCTTTTTGGAACGCTGATAGGGGACGGGAGGGAAAAGTATCGCTGGTGGTGGGGTCCGTTTGGAGGTGGCGGAAATGATGGTGAATGATAAGCTGTATATGGAGGTTGTTGGGGTGGTAGGTGAGAACCAGTGGGGTTCTGTCCTGGTGGCGGTTGGAGGGGCGGGGCTCAATGGTGGAGAAGCCGCAAGTGGAGGGCATCGTCGACCACGTCTGGGGGGAGTTTGCTGTCTTTGAAGAAAGAGGCCATTTGGGATGTACAGTATGGGAACTGGTCCCCCGGGAGCAGATGCGGCGGAGACGAAGGAATTGGGAATATGGGATGGTGTTTTTACAGGGGGCAGGGTGGGAGGAGGTGTAGTCTTTGTAACTGTGGGAGTCGGTCGGATTATAGTAAATGTCCGTGTTAATTCGGTCACCCGAGATAGAAATGGAAAGGTCTAGGAAGTGGAGGGAGGAATCTGAGACGGTCCAGGTGAATTTGAGGTCGGGGTGGGACGTGTTGGTAAAGTGGATAAACTGTTCAACCTCCTCATGGGAGCACGAGGCAGGGCCGATACAGTCATCGATGTCGTGGAGGAAAAGGTGGAGGGTGGTGCCAGTGTAGCTGCGGAAGATCAACTGTTCCACATATTCTACGACGAGGCAGGCATAGCTGGGGCCCATGCGTGTGCCCATGGCTACTCTTTTGGTTTGGAGGAAGTGAGAGGATTCTGCCTAAGAACCTTCCAACCACAAGGGATGAGCTCAGATTCCTCCAGTTTCCTCATTTCTCCTCCCCCCATCTTGTCTCAGTCAAATCCCTCGAACTCAGCACGGCCTTCCTAAACTGCAATCTTCTTCCTGACCTCTCCGTCCCCACCCCACTCTGGCCTATCACCCTCACCTTGACCTCCTTCCACCTATTGCATTTCCAACGCCCTTCCTCCAAGTCCCTCCTCCCTACCTTTTATCTTATCCTGCTGGACACACTTTCCTCATTCCTGAAGAAGGGCTTATGCCCGAAACGTTGATTCTCCTGTTCCTTGGATGCTGTCTGACCTGCTGCGCTTTTCCAGCAACACATTTTCAGCTCTGATCTCCAGCATCTGCATTCCTAATTTTCTCCTCGAATACTTTCTAAGGAGCCTTGGGAAATTTCCGCAGAGCACCGTGTCGATGACACTACTGTGTCAGTGGAGGAGAGGCGAAACTGCACTCATCCAGGTTAATGTGAAATATTTCATCACACGCACCTTGAACGTGTGTATTACAGGTGCTGGACAGACTTACAGAAAGCATGAGCTTACCTATTTTTACGGGATTCCCAGATCCTGACATACCTTTCTCGCTAATAAATACATATGAATCGAAAATAGGCGCTCTGGAAAAGCACAACAGGCCAGGCAGCATCTGAGGTGCCGATGAGTTGACGTTTCAGGCGGTAGCCTTTACAGGAATGGTAATAAATCTGTATCTTTAGTCCAGTTCTGTTTGACGTTCATCCTGAGGATATTGATATTTTGTACGTTCGTTAATGATCATGGCATTGAATGTTATCGATTGTGATTCAATTCTGTAGTGTTCGAGGTGATCATTGTCAGGCATGTGCGCAATGCAAATGTAACTTGTCAAATTAAAGCATACGCCTGCATAGTTTGCATATCTTAGTAAGCACGAATGGTGATGAACATTGTCCCATCATTGACAAATACCCCATTTGTGACATTACATTGTCGGGATGGCTATTTATGAAGCAGCTGAAGACTGCTGGGCCTAGGAGGAAGAACACTCCTATAACTCACCTACATTGTCCCTCTCTCCGAACTAGGAAGCTTGCTGCAAATTACATCTGCTCCAGAGGTATGTCACAACATATCTGAACCGAATATTATTAAAATATCTTACCTAAGGTGCTGCGTGAAGACTTGGTTATATCAATAATTTGGACAGGTCATTGCGCGAAACACGTCCACACTTGGTTAGTCAGTCCTCGTTGTTTGTAATGAAGTGTAATGCAAACAGTGTGGGGTCAGTTTCTGCACTGAATGAGGTGATTGTAAATATCTGTCCATCTCAACCTCTCCCTTATTTAAGGTATAATGACTGTCCAATTCATTTACCCACAGTTGTCTCAGTGAACGAGAGAGAAACGTTATCACTTCAATGGAGGATGATGTTTTACCTTACCATTTCTGATCTACAGGCTTATTTGGAAACACCTCCACTTGGGAAATTTTGCGGAGCTGTTCTGGAGTTGAGGTGACTGCTGTCAACTAACCACAATCATCTTGTGTTGTATCAGGTCGAACTTCAACCAGTGCAGGGGTTTCTGTGGTTCCCATTTTCTACAGTTTTTCTATTACTCCTTGAAGCCACACTTGGTAAAATGCAGTTATTATGATGTTAATTGCAGTCCATCTCGCCTCACCGCGAGAAAACAGGTGTGTGCTTTCTTGTAGTTCATCTTTGAACCAAGGCTTCAATCACGTCACTGGATGAGTGGCCAAGGCAAAGCCCAGGCTGAGCTTCAGTGAGCATGTTAGTGCTGAGCAATCACTATATGATACCACTGCAAATGAAATCTATCAAAACATTATTAAGGAAAGATATTAGAAAAGTGGGGCATTCATTGAATGTCTGATGTTTTGGCTGAGTGTGTCCAGGACATACTCGGCGATTGTCCCATATTGTCAGATTAATGCTAGTGTTGTCGCCCAACAGGAACAACTTGAATGGAATGTGATCGGGATCCACAAAACTATGGATTCTCCAATCCCGCCAGTCATTTTTGGATACCACAGGAAATGAATCGAATTAGTTGAAGTCTCTCGTCTGCAGGAGAGTAAACAGATCATTCCATTGACCCTTCTAACTGTATATTGTTGTGAATGCTTCAGCCGTATCTTTTGTATTTTTGTGCTGGACTCTTCAATCTTTGAGGAAGGCGACATGTGTGGAGCCGCCTCCACCAGTGAGTTGTTTGATTGTCCAACACCATTCAACCATCTGCATGTGGCAATATTGCAGAGAATAATTTTGATTTGTTGTATAGATATGTCTCTCACTTGCAGTTTATTTTATTTGGTACGTGGTCCTGATCGGTAACTTCACCTTATTTTTAGGTGTAAATTGTGCTGCTCTTGGCAGGCCCTTCTGTGTGCTTCATTGATCAAGGGTTTATTTCCTGGATTGTTGGTCAGGGTAACGTGAATTCCTGAGAAGGGCTGTTGCCCGAAACGACGATTCTCCAGTTCCTTGGATGCTGCCTGTCCTGCTGCACTTTTCCAGCATCACATTTCCAGCTAAAGTGAGGCATATGCCAGGGAGTGATAGTCAAATTGTGCTGGAATACAATTCTGCTGCTGTTGGAAATGATCTGAATTCTTCACACATCCCAGTATTGAGTTGACAGGTCTATTCAAAATCTGTCCTGTTGAGGCAAGTGATAGTGTTAAACACACACACAGAAGTGGGGATTCACAATATAAATTTGGGACTCTGTCTCCAAAAATGCCTTGTGAAAGTGTCACTGGCACCAATACGGTCATCGATGGGGTCAAGTATATTTCTCCTTCTTAGTCGTCAGCACACTGTAGGCCCAGCCTAGCAGCTATGTACTTTGATACCCAACAAACCCAATCAGCAACGCTGCTGCTGAGCCGTTATCGGTAGTGGTACATTCTGCATCTTTGTAACACTCTCAAAACTTTCCCCAAGTGTTGTTCAATGTGGATGGACAGTTATCTGTCACCTGAGGGAGGGGCGTCAGCCAGAGATTTCCGAGCCAGCAGGACTTTTCAAAGACAATACTTAACCTGACATCATGAATGATGAGTTTGGGGAGTCTACACATCTTCTTATTTGTGTTGCTGTCAACCGAAGGCCCTCTCCTGTGGTATATGACACTGATTCTCTGTCTTTTGTGATTGTACCCCAAAATGCCTCACTCCTTCAAGGTTCTCATAACGCCTTGTCTATTACACAGGTTTCTACAATGAATTTCTTCCATTAAGTCATTGTACAATTCTGTTTTGAAACTGCTCACCTCTCCCACTCAATCTTCCATGTCATCGCCTCCAGACTCTACATCCATCTCGATCTCAGAGACCACCTTTCCTCCGTAACCTTCATCGACCGACCTTCAACAGGAGATTCTGGCAGAATCTTTACTACACATCATTTCTTTAAACTCATCTGAACCACCCACCTCACCAGGTCCCTTTAATCTCCAATTAACCCTAAATCCAAACAACGTCTTTAACATCCTCCAAACCCAACAACACCATCTCTCTAACCTTCTCCAAACACGACACCCCACCCAATTTATCAAACCTTCTTCAAACGCTACATGCCATTCACTCCCTTACTTTCTTAACACCCCTCCTGAACTCTCAAACCTGCTCCAAATCCTACAACGTCGATGTTTCTGTACCCTCCTCCAACCCGCACACTCCTCCCTCTTTCACAAACCTCCTTCTACTCCTACACATATTGCTCTTTCACAAATCTCCACGATTCTGAATCCTTTCCTATGTCTCTATGCTCCACAAGACTACACCCCTACCAATTTCTCTAAACTCCTCCAGCTTCAACATCACCCATATCTCGATAATCTCCTCCAGGCAGAGCAGTCCTTCCTGTCTTACTAGCCTCCTCCATACCGCACACCACTTCCGACAGCTCTACCTTCCTCCAAACCCGACACTCCTCCCTTTCTATCGAACCTCTTCCAAACCCTGCACCCCTCCGTATTTCTCTCATCTCTTTTAAACCCTGCAACATCCCCGTCTCTCCAAACTTCTCCAGCTTCTTAATCCCTCTCAAATAAATTTCTAACTTCCTCCAAGCCCTTCACCCTTCCTATCTCTCGACACTTGTCCAGCAACTGCAGCCCTCCTGATCTTTCTAACCACATCGACATCCTACGTTGTATCATTTCTCGCTAAAACCTCCAGCTCCTTTACCCCTCCCTAACTCTCCAAACATCTCCTGTCCCTACAATCCTCCCTATCTTTCTAATCTCCTTCAGCTCCTACATGCCTCCCTATTTCTCTTACCTCCTACAGAACTTACACCCCCCTTTTCCTCTAACCACTTCCAGCTCCAAACCACTCCCATATCTCTCAAATCACCTCCAGCCCCCAGACATCTCCCTTTGTCTGTACGCATCTCCAGTCACTCCATGGCTTCGTTTCCCTGTAATCACCATCAGCCTTCTCACCCCTCCCAT
Source organism: Chiloscyllium punctatum (assembly GCF_047496795.1). Lineage (NCBI taxonomy): Eukaryota > Metazoa > Chordata > Chondrichthyes > Orectolobiformes > Hemiscylliidae > Chiloscyllium > Chiloscyllium punctatum. Next base: position 16,309,188 of record NC_092781.1, on the reverse strand, counting down.
CTCTCTAAACTTCAGTTGTCACCCAACACACGTTATCCTGTGAATGGATTAAAAGTTCTCATGAGCCTGCTCTCGCATGCACAGACATTGCTATCTCTGTCGAGTCTCCAGCTTTGTTTGCCCTGTCTCTATAAATCGCCATCATTGCTTTCTTATATCCTAATATCTCCAATCTTCTTTTCCATTCTCTGTAACATCTGATGCCATGCTTTTCTATCCCGAGAATATCCCCTGACGTGCATTCCTATCTCTGTAATATCTCCAGCCTTGCATTCGTGTCTGTGCAACATCTCCAGACTTGCTTTCCTATCTTTATAATATCTCCAACCTTGCTTTGTTACCTCTATTCCTTTGGTGAAATGACATCAGCAACCCAAGGAAACCGAAACATATAAATCGAAAGTGTGCCCTGCACCAGTGCGACATCCGGAGGCTCCCTGATGATGTTATCTAATATGGTGGCATAACGTCTGAAAACGAACAACAAGCTCAGAGAGCAAGGCGACATCCACAACCTCAACCTGAGCAACAAATCTTTTGAAAACTCGCTGTTCTTTCCTATGTCTGTAACATGAACAGCCTTGCTTTCCTGTCTCTTTAACATCTTCAGCGCTGCTTTCCTTTCTATGTTACATCTCCTGTTCAGCTTTCCGATATCCATAACATCTCCAGCCTTTCTCTCCTACTTTTGTAACATCACCAGAATTGTTTTTCAATTTCGGCAACATCTCCAGCCTTGATTCCTTATCTCTGTAACATATCCAGTTTTCCTTTCCTATCTCTGTAACATCTCGAACCATGTTTTTTGCTATGTCGGAAACATCTCCAACCTGGCTTTCCTATCGCTGTAGCACATCCAGTGTTGATTTTCTATGTCTACATAGTCTCCAGTCTCTTGGTTTCCTCTCTCTGTAACATTTCTAGATTTATTTTCCTACCTGTGTCACATCTCCATCTGTCCTTTCCTCTCTCTGTAACATCTCCAGTTCTATCTTTCGTTACGATGGAACATCTCTACCGTTGTTTTTCTATCTCTGTAAAAGAATCTGCCCAGCCAGCTGATCTCTACAAAATCTCTGGGCTTGCTTTGCTGAATGAGTAACATCACCAGCGTTGTTTTCCTGTCTCTGAAAAATCCCCAGCCTTGCTTTCCTACCTATGTAAAGTCTCCAGCATTCTTTTCCTATCTCTGCAACATCTCCAGCTTTGCGTTTCTGCATGTGGGCCATTCCCAGCCTTGCTTTTCGAACTCTGTAACATCTCCAAGCTTGTGTTCTGATCTGGTTAATACTTCTAGCCTTCTTTTCCGGTCTATTTGTTATCTCCAGCCTTCCTTCCCTTCCTTTGCACTATCTACAACCTTGATTTCCCATCTCTACAAAATCTTAGGCATCTCTTTCCTATTTCTGTAACATCTCAAGATTTGCTTTCCTATTTTTTAAAATATCTCCAGTCTTGCTTTCCTATCACTGTAAGACTTCTAACATTGCATTTCGATGGATGTAACACTTCCAGCTTTGTGTTACTATCTCTGCAAAATCAGTAATGTTGTTTTCCTATTTCTACAACATCAGCAGCTTGGATCTCCTATTTCTATTAAGCCCTCTGGTGTTGCATTCCTATCTATGTAACTTCTCAAGCCTTGCTTTCCTATCTCTGTATAATCTGCAAACTAACTTTCCTATCTCTGTATCATCTCCAGCCTTGCTTTTCTTTCCCTGTAATATCCCCACCCTTCCTGCCCTAACTCAATAACATCTGCAGCCCCGAAGCCTTATCTCTGTAACATCTTCGGCCACACTATCGTATCTATTTAACATCTCCATCCTTGCTTTCCTTTCGCGGTAATGCCTCCAACCTTGTTTTCATCTCCATGTATAATCTCCATCTTTGCTTTCCGATCTCTGCATCATCTCCAGACTTGGTTTCTTATTTCTGTAAAATCTCCTGCCTTGCTTTCCTCTCCATGTAACATCTCCAGAATTGCTTTCCTATGTAAGTACCATCTCCATCTTGTTTCCCTATCCCTGTAATAGCACCAGCCTTACTTTCCCATTCTATAACATCACCAGCGATGCGTTCCTATCCATGTCACAACTGCAGCCCTGCTGTTCTATCTCAATAACATCTCCAACCTTGTTTTTCTATCAATGTAACCCCTCTAACCATGCTTTCATCACTCTGTAACATATCCAACGTTGCTTTCATATCTGTGTAACATCTCCAGCGTTGGTTTCCAATCCACGTAATGTCTTCAGCCCTGCTTTCCTATCTCTCTGACATCGCCAGTGCTGCTTTCCTGTCCGTGTAATATCTCAAGCCTTGTTTTCATATCTCTGGAACAGCTCCAGACCTGCTTTCCTGTCGAAGTAGCATCACCAGCCTTCCTTTCCTATTCCTGTGTCATCCCAGCCTTGTATTCCCAACTCTATAATGTCTCCAGTCTTGCACTCCTTTCTCTGTATAATCTCCAACATTGCATTTCTATCATTATAAAGTCTACAGCCTTCCTTTTCTATCTCTGTAACATCTCTCGCTGTGCTTTCCTATATCCAAACAAATCCCACATTGCTTTCATCTTTCCTAACATCTCCAGCCTTGTGGTGTCAACTCCAGACTTGAAATCCTAACTCTGTAACATTGCCAGGCTTCATTTCCTATCTCTATAAGATCACCATCTTTGACTTCCTACGGCCAAAACATATCACGTCTTGTTTTCCAAACACAAAAGCGTCTTCAGCCTTGTTTCCCTATGGGTATAATGCCTCCAGCATTGCTCTGCTATCTCTGCAACGTCTCCAGCCCTGCTTTGCTCTTTCTGTAATGACTGAGACCTTGATTTCCTGTTGCTGTATTATCACCAGCCTTACTTGCCTATCTCTGTAACTTCTCTATCATTGCTTCCCTGTTTTCATAACATGTCCAGTCCGGACTTGCTATCTCTATAACATTTCCAGCCATGCTCTCCTACGTCTGCAACACCTCGACCCTTGTATTCTTATCTCTATAACATCCCCAGCCTTGCATTACTAACTTTATCACATCTCCAGCCTTGTTTTCCTATCTCCATAACATATCCAGCCACGCTTTCCTTAACATTTACATCTCCAGCCTTGTTTCCCTAACTATGTAATAACTCCAGCCCTGGTTTCATATCGCTATAACATTTCCAGACTTGCTCTTCCGTCTCATAAACATCTCCAGGCATGCTTTCCTCTCTCGGCCTTTTCTCGTTGGAACGGCGAAGGATGAGGGGTGACTTGATCGAGGTTTATAAGATGATCAGAGGAATAGATAGAGTAGACAGTCAGAAACTTTTTCCCCGGGTACAACAGAGTGTTACAAGGCGACATTAATTTAAGGTGAAGGGTGGAAGGAAAAGGGGAGATGTCAGGGGTGGGTTCTTTACGCAGAGAGTGGTGGGGGCATGGAATGCGCTGCCCGAGGGAGTGGAAGAGTCAGATTCATTGGCGACCTTTAAGCGGCATTTGGATAGGTACATGGATGGGTGCTTAATCTAGGATAGAAATTCGGCACAACATCGTGGGCCGAAGGGCCTGTTCTGTGCTGTATTGTTCTATGTTCTATATGTTCTATGTTCTACCTCCAGTCTTGCTTTCCAATCCGTGTAACATCTCCAGTCTTGCTTTCCTGTCTCTCTAACATCTCCAGCCTTGCGTTCCTGTCTGTGTAAGATCTCTAACCTTACTTTCCTATCTCTGTAACATCCCCAATCTTGTTTTCAAATCTGTGTAAAATCTCCAGCCTTGATTTCCTGTGGCTGTGACATCTTCAGCCGTACTTACTAATCTATGTGACATCTCCAGCCTTGATCCCTTTCACATTTCCAGCCTTGCTTTCCTACTTATGTAACAAATCCAGACTTGTTTTTCTATTTCTATAAATTCTCTAGCCTTGCTTTCATATACCTGAGATGTCTCCAGCCTTGGTTTCCTATTTGTTTCACCTACCATGCCGTAAAGCTAATGTTATCTTCTCGCGAATTCAATCCTCTCTATTTCTTCAAACACCTCCTCCATCAGCATTTCTCCAAAATTCTGTAATCACCTCTTTCGTTTTCCTTGCACTCTCTGAGTAATTTCATCCAGCTTCCTCTCCACTTTGTGCCTCTTCCGCCTGCTTCAACGTTCTCTATCTGTATAAACGTCTCCTGCAACCACAACGACTCCCTATCATTGTAACATTGCCCAGCTACTGCACTCATTTCCTATCCTGTTACATTCTCGAGTACCTATCCGCTCCATATCTCTGTACATTCTCAAGCACATGCACCTATCCGTATCCCTGTAAAATTCTCCATCACCTACAACCGCTCTCTATCGCTGCAACATCCTCCAGCAACAAGCGACTCCCTTCACCTGAAACATACCCCAGCACCTACACAGATTCCTTATCCCTGTATCATTCCCCAGGAACTACACACCTCCCTCTCTGTAACTTTCTTCAGCAACTACAGCCACTCCCTATCCCTGTAACATTCTCCATCCTCTGTACCCACCTCCTACACATGTAACATTTTCGAGTACCTACACACAATCGCTATCCCTGTTTTATCCTCCAGCAACTAAACCCATTCCCTACTCCTGTAACATTTCCCAGCAGCCGCTCCCTACCCGTCACATTATCCAGAATCACCGACAACTCTCCATCACTGTTACCTGCTCAAGTATGAACACGCATCTTTATTTTCTCCAACATCCGTCTGCTAGTAAAACCTTCTTATCGAAATAACTTCTTCTGGAATTCACACTGTTCGACCTTTGTAAACTCCTTATGTCCTTTACCACCTCCTGTTTTTGTAAATCGCTGCAGCCTGCACACACATCCTTATCTCCGTTATCTCCAGCGTCATTCTCTGGTGTATTTCGGGGGTAACAGAGGCTATCTACCTGCGCAGTGACATGAATATGTTGGCATTGTCTCCACAGAGGATGTAACAGAAAATCGTCCATAAATATCAGGAAAATGGGTGACCCAGGGAATTCAGAAACACAAAGAAATTAGAAGAGGAATTACTCGAAAAGAAATCATTGCGGTGAAGAGTGGTTGAACTCTGCACCAGAAAAATGGCGAAATATACATGCAGCTTGAAGATTGAGCATGCTGGATTTATTTTTCCAAAACTGGTATACACACAATGGATCTTTTACTCCCGTAAATTCATTAGTTCTACAAGCCACATTTCGAACTATTGAGGGAGATCAAAGTTCTTCAATACTCTTTAGATTCCTGAGAGGATCCCGCAGATGACAAAGCAGCGATTGTGACAGCGAATATTTCAAACAGGATGGAGAGCGAAAACAGAAAAGAAATGTAGTGGATAGCTTGATGCCAGTTGTGAGGAAAATAATAATAATTTTCTTGTCAGCATTGTTTTAAAAACCGACTGCTAATTAAATAAAAAAACCCACAAAACCTTGTCTTGCCACGGAATCTGCTAATAGCGTCAGTGAGAAAGAAAACCCTGCCATTCCAAAGTTTATGGAAATAATGTAATTCATGTTGCTAATTCTAACACTGAACACGAAGCAAAGCAATTAACAAACTCGACCCCCTTCTTTCTTAAATACACACAATCTGACCAAACTCTATTAAAAATACTCCTTTTATAACATGATTAATAAACATTAAATGAACTTAATTTCTCAAAGTCCAAGCAATCTTTTATGCTCTCTTCCTTGCTGTATTCAGAATCTCTAATCTTCCCTGTGTGCTTTGCGTTCTGCTGATTTCTTCTGTCCTTCTGTTTCTGCGGTCTTCTCCTGGGCGGCCTTCATTCTTTTTACTGTGTATATTTTTTAGTGATAAATTGTTTCTCCGATGTTTTAAAAGATGGCATATTCTGATACTTGTCATTGACAGTTTTGAGAGCCCTTGCAAATTACACATGCTCTCGGTGGGCAGCTCGCTCTGGGAAATTTTCAAAATGTCCTTCCTTGTTTCGTTTCTGAAGACCCCGTCATTAACCAAATGGTTTCAAAACAATCAAATTTCAATTCCATTGTTTTTTTGTGATACTGAACATAACTTAAATCAATTGGCTACATTCAAATCCGGTTGCTATTAAAATCAAAACCCAATGTCACGCTGATTGTTACATATTATAAATTCGCAGTAATCTCTGCACCTGACAACATGTCACACACGTGCTCTCAGAATCTCTCAGCTCAGAAAGGCACCTCTCTATTAAAGAAGATGAACTGTCATAATTAAAAGATGGCTTCATTTTTCTTCTTTTTCTCTGAACCTTAATACCCTTTTTGCAAAATACATAAATAGGTAATCTAAAGTTACGCACTCTTTACTGATTCTGCGTGCGTACTCGATAAGTTTGGACAGTAAGAGTTCTGCGTTATCTGTTTTAATTTAATTTTTAGCCCTCGGAGTCAAAGCATCTGCAACATTATTTCTTCGATCTGCGATTTGGACCGTTTGCGAATTCGAAGCCTCTCAGTTCAGACTGCATCAAAATAGTCTCGAAGTTTTGCATTCTAATCTTTACAAAAATGTAAGAATGCTACAAATACTCACAGTAAAAGTAAGAAGTCGCTCCAAGGAGATGAGAGCTTAATCAGAATCTAGAAGAAAATAGCATAATCGGGTGTTCGGAAGAAGACAACTTAGGAATGTATGGAGTTTGAGTGATTATGTTACATCAATATTTATTAATTATGTTATTGGAGTAACACTTTGATATCGCTTGGGGTTCGAGAGTGATTCGTTAAGAGAAAGGGGATTGGTTTTGTTGATCGTTTTGTTTCGTGTTCACTGCCAGAAATAGCATAATAAATTGTTATTTCATTTCTTTACGCAGTAGAAATAATTGGTTTTCATTCAGTCTTTACGAGGCGAGGAGAGCTTTTCTGGGGTGTTCAATTTAATTAGCAGATGGTTTCGACGTCAGCGCCCTGACACTCAGTCAAATTACTGCCTTGGCATTCGGACCTGTCACACCAAACTCGTGTTCGTATCTTCCTTCCAATTCAGTGGAACCCACTGTTTATGTGCAGAGTGTTTCCTTCTAACAAAACGGATTAACTGGTGAGACACCTCTATTCCAGTGAATTGGGGAACCAGGACAATGAGATATTTACCATGGGTTGTGCTCGAGGGATTTTTGAACGGTCAGGGAATTAAGAGCGACAAGGAATTGGGCATCAAAGAGAAGTTGAGGCCAAGAGCAGACCATTCATGGTCTTATTGTAGGGCAAGGCTGTTTTATGGTGAGAGGGGCGAATGACCAAATTCTGCGTTTTCTCTTCATCTTACTGGAAAGTAGGTGGTTGGTATTTTCCTGGAAAATCTGCTGAGGAATGCTGCAGTCAGACAGACCAGAGGATTTTGTGAGTGATTCGTGGGTGAGGTATGGGAGCCGGGAGGGTGGGAGCGCAGGAACTGTATCCACAGAAAATCTGGGTCCACAACAAGAATTTCAAATGGGGACATCGGAACTTGTGTAAGGAGAGACGACCCAGTTGCTTCACATCGAAATTCATTTCTTTTTCCTAAGAACACTTTTACACCCCATACCAAGCTGGGTGTGCCAGGCCTGAGGGGCTAAATGGTCTCAGCTGTTTCTGTGGTCCACGTACGAGGGGAAAGTGGCCCCCAACTGCCCCTGGCTAGCAGATTCATGGGACTGCATAACAAAGCAAGAAAGTGCGATGGACCAGGAGTGTGTCATTGGACACTTTGCACGTTCTAAACCAGGCACTCAGAGCGTGGTTGATTTGGTTGCGGTCTCAGCCACACTTCCTTATCTGTAGTTTATTACCTTTGAATCACATTTCTGTCAAATAGCTCAGTAAGACAACTTTGAATTAATGCAAACATACAGACCCCACAAACTTGTGGGCAAGGGAATTCGCACTTAAATTGCTGTTTGAGAATACATCTTTATCCTTGTTTCGACAAAGGTTCGAGGGTGATGTTTTCATTTTCTACTCCCGCTTTGACAAGATTATTTTGTTCGTGGCTCCTTTTTTTTTCAAAAGAGTTTGTAAAGGCAGACGTGCAGAAGTGTCTCAGAGAAGCCTCGTTTAACAATGGCAGTGGAGTGACCAGTTCTCTCAGTTAGAATGTTCATCTGGTTTACTTTAGTTGTAGCAGAGAGACTGGCAGCTGTAACAGACGTTGCTGAAGTGGGAAAAAGGCTCCATTCTTCAGCAGATGATTCCTGACTGGCGGTAGTGTTTTTAAATCGTTAATTATTCTAAATTTCTTTTTCGTGTTTCAAATGCAGTGATTTTAAGAACACTGTTTTGCTTCCAGCGAGTGGTTTGACCAGCTGAATTGCACCGAGATTATCTACTTCACATCCGCCTTTTAAATATGAATAAAGTTAAAATCGTGCCTACTATCATAAAATATTATGAGGGTAACTAGCCGACTCCATAACATCCGTCTTAGATTGAGTTTGGTGCAATGTGAGGGACAAGTCAGGTAGATATCTTAAATTTGTTAAAACGTATTTAAAGTCAACGCAAAATGTCTCCAGCAAGGATTGAAAGGTAAATGACAAACAGTTTGGACATTGTAAATATATGAATCAATATTTATCTTCCTTTACAAACCGAGACATATTGAAACATACACACACACAGACACCAACAGACCAAGACACACACAGACACAGACACATACACACACACGAACACAAAGGAAGACAAGTGAAAAAATAAAAACAATGCAGAATATTAATTCGAAAGAGCTTATTTTCCCAATGGCAGTTAATTTCATAACAAAAGAAAATTAAGATTGTCTCCAATATTATCGTACTGCTGAAGTTATTCTGCTCACAGAAGCTGTTGGAAATACGGTTTCTTCCTGGAACAGTTGGATTATGGTGATTGCTCTTTTCTTTCCCGCACTCTCTCTCTCTGATCCCTTCGAACTCTCGGTCTGTCTGTCTACCCCCTCCCAGTCTCTCTCGCACTCTCCAGCCCTCTATTTCTTCACACTCCCACACCCTCTCTGACACCCTCCCTCTCTCACTTTCTGTCCACCCCTTCCACGCAGTCTCTACCCCGACTCTATCTCTACACACTTACTCTCTCTTCCCGCCCACCACTTCTGTATTTTTCTCCCCTCCCCCTCTCTATCTCTCGTCCTCTGCTACTCTCGCTCTCTTTCCATCCCACTCCCTGTCTGCCACCCTCCCACATCTCACTAAGCTCCTTCTCACTCATTCCCCGTCCCTCTCTCTCTCCAAACTCAAACAGTCTCTCTCTACTTCCTTCTCACTCTCTGTGTTTCGCTCAATGCTCTCCAAGTCTCTCTCGCTCAGTCCGTCTCTCTATGTTTATACCCTCCCACTCTCACATTCTATAAAACCGTACATGCGCTCTCTACACCCACTTTCTCTCTACCCTCTCCCACTCTCTCCTTCTGCATCGTCCCACTCTATATCCTCTATACCACGTCCCACTCTCCCTCACTTCCCACGTTCTCTTTCTAAACCTCACACTATCTCTCTTCCATCCCACTCTCCCTCTCTTCTCCCCTCCCACTGCCTTTCTCTACTCCGTCCCTGTCAATCGTGCTCTCTTTCTACCCCCTCTGCCTCTCTCTTCTCCCTCTCTGTCTCTGTACTCCACTCCTGCTCTTCCTCTAACTTCCTCTATCTCCTCGCTCGCTCTTTCTCTCTGAACCTGATCTACTCTCTCTCACAGTGTCTCACTCATTATACACGCTCCCACTCTCTCTCTCGGTCTTTCGCTTTGCAAACCCCTTGCACTCTCTCTCTGTCTGCATTTCTCCTGGTCACACTTTCTCCGCCCTCCTCCAACTCTCTCAAAACCCTCACACACTCTCTCTCCACCCCTTACCCGCACACACTCTCTCTCCTGCCTCTCTCTCCAACCCCAAACCATTCTCCCTCACTCTCTAACCCCCTCCCACTCTCTGTCTAAGATCCTCCCACTCTCTCTTATCTCCCCAATCTCTCTCGATCCCCCTTCTCTCTCTTCATCCAGGTCCCACTCTCTTTCTCTCTCATTCCTCCTCTCGCTACCTCCCTCCCATTCTCTTTGGTCTCTCTCGCTTTGTATATGTCGTTCTCTCTCTACCTCTTCTAACATCCCCCACTGTCTCTCTCTCTCTCTCTACCATTCCCTCTCTCTCTACCCTCTAACCCCTTTCTCTAACCACTCCCATTCTCTCTCACCACACATCTCCCCATTTTCTCTCTGCACACTCCCACATGCACTACACCACTTACAACAATCTCTGCCTTACTCCCACTCTCACTCTCAATCTTTCAACTCACCTCTCGCTCTCTCTTTTTCTCTATACACCCCAACCACTCTCTATTATTCTCTGTTTTCGTATCTCCTTCTGCTGCCTCCCACTGTCACTTTGTCTCATGCTCTCTGCAAACCCTTTCCACATTCTCCCTCTGTCTTTCTCTGTCACTCCGGCAACTTCTCTGTAAGTCACTCTCTAGCCACCCTCCTCCGTCTCTCTCTCTCAAAAAAACCTCACTTTCTCTCCATCATCCACACACACTCTCTCTCGCCTCCTTTCTCTTTCCCTAATCCCCATCCATTTTCTCTCTCTACAGCATGTCTATTCTCCCTTTAATCAACTCCCCCTGTCTCTCTACAACATCCAAACTCTCTCTGCCCCAGACGACACTGTCTCTCTATTCCCCACCACTCTCTCTCGAACCGCCTTCCACTGACTTTTTGTCCCTCTCTCTACAGTCCTCCCATTTTCTCTCTCCACCCGCCTCCCATTCTCTCCCTCCTCCCACTCTCCCTCTCTCTGTATTTCACTCGCACACTCTCTTTCTTCGATACCTTCTCTCCCTCTCTCTATACCCCCTTCGGACTCTCTCTCATCGCACTCGCTTTCTCACTCACTCCAACCGTGTTCCAGTCTGTCTTACTGGCTCGCTATCTACCTGGCCCACTCTCTCTATACACTCCGACCACTCTGTCTCCCTAACCCACTCCACTCAGTCTCTATATCCCCCACTCTGTCTCTGCCTATCTGCACACATCCGACTCTCTCTCGGTCTCTGTTTCTGTTTCTCTCTGTCTCTGTCTCTATAACTCCTCCCACATTCACTCTCTTTACCCTCTCCTACTCTCTCTCTATGTTCCTCCCACTCTCTGCTGCTCTCTCTTTATCTTTCTCTCTCTCTCTCCTTGTCCCTCTCTCTCCTTCCTCCCACTCAGTCTCTCTCTAACAACCTCCAACTCTTCCTCTCTCTACCTATTCCCTCTCTCTATTTACCCTCTACCGCGCTCTCGAACCACTCCGATTATTTATCACTACACTCCTACCCACTCTCTCTTTAAACACTGCCACCCACTTTACTCCCCTTCCCAAAAGTTCTACCTCACTCCCACTCTCACTCTCAGTTTCTCTACTCACCTCCCACTCTCTCACTTTCTCCTCACACCCCAAGCATTGTCTCTCATTCTCTATCTCTATCTCTCTCCTCTTTCTGTCACTGTCTTTCTATCGGTCTCGCACTCTCTGCAAACCCCTTCCACTCTCTCTGGCTGCCTGTCTCTCTCTGTCTCTCTGTCAGTCACTGTTTCTCTACACTCCTCCGTATCTCTCTTCTTCACTCGCTCAAGAATCTCCCACTCTCTCTCTCTCTTTCTCTCTGGCCTCCCTTTCTTCTCTCCCGAACCCCCAACCACTTTGTCGCTCAACACGACTTCCACTCTCTTCCTAAACAACTCACAATGTCTCTCTACCCCTTCCTCTCTCTCTCTCTTCCCCAAACACTCTTCTCTCCATCCGGGGCCAGTCTCTCTCGAAACAATTTCCACTCACTCTTTTCCGCTTTCTACTCCACCCATTCGTCCTCTACCCGCCTCATGCACTCTCTCCCACCTCCCATTCTACCTCACTCCCTACTCAAGTCCCACACTCTCTTTCTCTAAAAACATCCCACTTTCTCTCTCGTTATGCCCCCTTCCTACTCACCCTTTTCCCCCTCCATTTCTCATTCACTACAACAGCGTCACACATTCTCTTTCTCTGTCTCTCTCTCTCTGCCTCTCCCCCTCTATCTCTACCCTCATTCAACTCTCTCTCCCTTCCACACACCCTTCAGTCTCTCACCCTCACTTTCTTTCTCTCTGTCTCCAGACCCCTCCCCCTTTCTGCTGCTCTCTGTTTCTGTTTCTCTCTGTCTGTCTCTCTATAACTCCTCCCAAACCCTCACTCTACCCCACCAATCTCTTTCTCTTCCACCCTCCTACTCTCTTTCTGCACCCGTCCCACTTTCTCCAGTTATCCCCTCCCACTTTCGTTCCATCTCTCTCCACACTTTCCAAAGTTATCTCCCTCTCTCTACTCGCTCCCTCTTTTTCTCTCCCCTCACTTTCTCTGTGTCTACCCCAATCTCTCTCGCTCTCTCTCTAATATATTCCCACGTAATTTCCCTATGCCATCGCACTCAAGCTCTCAAATACCTCCCACCCTTTCTCTCTCTCATCTCCTTCCACTCTCTCTACCACCCTCCAAATCTCTCCTTACCCTCTTCCTTCTCTCTCTGTTCGGTGTCCCTCAGCCCTCCCACAATCTCTCTCTGCCCTCTTCCCGAGCTGTCCCTTTCTCTCTACCCCTGCTCCCCAGTCTCTCTCTCTAAACTCCCTCTGTCTACACTTCCCACTCTGTCTAACCTCATCACACTCTCTCGATCAGTCTCCCACTCTGGGTCTCTACCAGCCTCCCAATCTTGATCTACTCCCTTCCTTCTCTCTCTTACTCCCCTCCAACAGTTCCTCTCTACTCCTTTGGAGCTCACTCTTACTCGGCTTACTCCAAGAATCTATCTATATCTCTCTCTCTCTCGAACACCTTCCCATTCTTTCTCTAACCCCGCTCTCGCTCTCTTTCCACTGCCATTCTGCCGCTCTCCCAGCCGACTGTCCACCTTCCCCCTCCCACAGGCTCTCTCCACACCGTCCCCCTCTGACCCTCTATAAACCCTCAAACTCTCTCCCTCTCGCCTCCCCTCTCATTCATCTCTGTCAGTCTCTCTCTACCCTCGTAACACTCTCTGTCTCTCAAATCCCTCTCACTCTCTCTGTCTCCATTCCCTATTCACAACCCCTCTCTCTCCCAACTTTCTCTCTTTCTGTCTAATGTCATCCCTCTCTCCCTTCCTCTCTTTACTCCTTACCAATCTCTGTCTCTGCCACACTCACATACTCTCTCTACCCACTTCCACACACGGACTCTCTACCCCTTCCCTGCTCTCTTTAAACCACCCCCACTCTATCTCTAACCACCTCCCCCCTCGTTCATTGTACTCACCACCATCACTCACTCTCCCCCTCTGCTTCTTACGCTTTCCAGCCGCGTCCACTCTCTCTGTCTCTCTCTCGCTACATCCTTCCCACTCTCTCTTGCTCTCTCTCTCTGTCTATTTCTCTTTTTGTCTCTCCCTCCCCCACACTCTCTATCTTCCTCTCCTTCTCTCTCTATCTACCCCTTCTCACTCTGAAGCGACTTCCTCCCACTCGCGCAATATACATCCTCCACTCTATCTCTCTCTCTACACCCCCACCACTGTCTACACCGCTCGCATTCTCACTCTCACTCTCTCTACTCCACTCCCACTCTCGCTCTTTCTCTCTGTACTGTTTCTCCCTCTCTAGTGCCTCCCTCTCTCTCTGTCTCTCTTTGCAAACCCCTTCCACTCCCTGTCGCTGTCTGTCTTTCTCTCTCTCTCTAGTTCGCTCTATCAATCACACTCTACCCTTCTCCCACTCTCTCCCTCTCTAAGCACTCCCATTCTTTTTTCTCTCCATCCCCATCCTTTCTGTCTCTCCCTTCTTTCCCTCTCTCTCTACCTCTCTGCCACTCTCTACCATAATCCCACTCGTCACTCTTAGAACCCTCCCACTTTCTCTCCCCAACGCACACCCACACACTCTCCCGGGTCCCTCTCTCTCTATCCCCTCTCACACTCTCTCTATCCTTCTCCCAACATCTCTGCCCCGCTTTCACTCTCTCTACCCCGGCAACTCTCTCTTCTCTACTCCCACCACTCTCTTGATATTTCCCTCTCCACACCTGTCCGACTCTCCCTTATTCTCCACCCGCTTCAACTCTATCGCTCCACAAACCTCCCTCACTCTCTTTCGCTTCATGTACAAACCACACGCTCCCTCTCTCCTCCCCAAACCTACTCTCCATGTCTACTCCCTCCCACACACTCTGTCTCTCTCCCTCTACCCTGTTCACATTTTTCCTACCTTTACACCCCTCCCAAACTCTCCTACCCTCTGCCCCTTTAACTCTCTCTCTGCAACTCACTCCTCTCTCTCGCTCTACCCAATACTCTGTGTCTCTATCCTCTCCCACCCACGCTGTCTCTCTCTCCAAACATCTCCCTCTCACTGTCTGCACCAGTCTGGCTCTCCCTCTCTCCCTACCTCACTCCCTCTCTCTCTTTCTTTCTCAGTACCATCATCCCACACTCTCTCTTTCTCTAACTCGTTCACTCTCTTTTTCTCTCTCTCTGTCTTCTCCGTCCCACTCGCCCGCTGTCTCGACCTCATTCTCTCTCTCTCTCTCTCTTATACTCCACATTCCTCTCATTTTCACTCTCTCAACATCACTTTCTGTCACTCGATATCCCCAGATTACTCTCTCTACACACCACCCACACTCCCCACTCCGTATTTCTCTCGATATATTTCTCCCCACTCCCATTTCTCTTTCTAACGCCACTCTTTCTCTCATATTGTGTTTTATTCCTCCCTTACTCTCTCAACATTCATCCCACAATGTCTTCCTCTCCCAATGCCCACCCAACATTCTCTGACCCTGCTTCCCTCCCACTGTCCTTCCCCTCCTACTCTCTAGTCCACTTCCCTCTCCGTCACCATCCACGACCCATTGTCCCTCTACCCCTCCGAATCTCTCTCTTCCCCAATCTCTGTCTCCTCTCTCTCCCCTCCCATTCTCACTCCACTCCCTCCACACTCTCCCTCCGCCCTAACCACTCTTTATATCGACCTGTTCCCACTCAATCGCTCTACCCGCTTCCAGCTGTATTTCTCTTTCCCTCTGCACCCTCCGATACTTTCTCCCTCTCCGCACTCCCACTCTCTCTTCTCCACTCGCTCTTTCTATACCCCGGTCTCTCTCTCCTCTCTCCCTCCATGCGCATTCTCTCTCTCTCTCTCTCATCCTTCCTTTTCCTCTGACTGAATCTCATTCCATTCCCTCCCTCAATCTCTTTCCGACACACTCTCTTTTGCTTCCCCTACCGTCTCCCTTTGACCCATTGATGGGGATGGGTTGAGATGCTGGGGAGTGGAGTAGAGGATAGACAGATATGGTCGGGTTGGTGGAGAGATCGAAAGGCGGGAGAGAGACAGCGTTATCAGGAGAGTGAGAGAGAATGTTAGTAGGTGAAAGAAAAGTGGTAGCAGGTGGAGACAGGTGTTGAGAGACAGAGAGAGATTTGGGAAGAGAGTGAGTGAAAGGGAGATGGAGTGAGAAAGTGATTATGTGGAGGGAGGGAGTGAAATGAGGAGAAAGAGGGAGAGAGAGTGCAAGTGAGGAGCTGAGGGTGGAGGCTAGAGAGCGTGTGATAGAGAGAGAGATGGAGAGAAAGGAAGACGGATCCAGTTGAGTTGAGATGTGGTGAACGGGCTGTAGAAATGAATTTTGCCAAAAGCCAATTCGAAGTGGGAGTCCCAGCGGCGAAAGCAAGGACAGAGTGACATAAACCGAACTCGTGAGCTCAGGCACCGGTCTCCTCCTCTTCCCTGAGGACCAGGACTTGGTAGTGAATCTGTCTCTCACCAGCTGAGCTTCTTCAAAACAAAGCCAAGCAACAACATCATTCACTCCGCTGCTCAGTGCTTTTTAGTGACCACTTTTATTGTTTAGAAATAAATCTATTCGATCCAGTCAGTGGGAGGGTGCCTTTAGAGACTGGCCCTGAGTTGACAGAAACATTGAAATGTCTCCCTGCAACCCCCTGTTGGATAAGCTCAAAATAAATCAGCATTACCCTCATATTGACAGGCGATTTTATTGCTGAAACAGTAAAATGAAATGTGGAAAACCCGAATGGTTTAATGAATGAATGAATTCGATTGATTGAATTTGGATAAAGGGATATTTCAGTACACTCTTCAGCTGCTGTCTGAACTTAGTCTGGATCACGACTTAAATCTGAATGTTTGTGCAGCGACTGAGGAGCTGCAACATAAAGCCAAGTTCCCGCACAAAGAATTCTAAAGACGCAATATACCACGTCCGTCTCCATATAGAAAACACCATTAACGTTGACCATAACAGGATGAAATTGGACGAGATCACTCACAGTAAAATGATAGAATTTTTTCGATATCTCATTTCTGTGTCAGACTGAATGTCCCCCTTGGTGTGAGCCCGGAGTCTCCTGTGGGCTCTGCTGGTAATTAAAACGTGTCTGACGGTGAATAATTTGAGCAGAAGAATCAGGAGAAAAGGGAAAGTGGGGTTCAGAATGTGTTGGAGGAACTCGGTTGTGACCCAGACACGGGAAAATTGAACAAAGTTTGTTACGAACCAAGCCAGGACTCGTTCCCCAGCTGATAATGAGCTATGAACAAAAAATACCAGGGAAAGTTCTTTAAACAGTTCAGCACAGTCAGTGTTCCCAGAATCACAAACACCACTTTCTCACTACAATATTTACTTTTCAGCTATTGGCAACAAATGGCCACAAACCGATCAAATTTAAAAGTGGTAGTGAACCAGCCCGAACAATCAGTGGCTGCACAAAGCAGGACGGCGTGGATATTACGCACGGGATTGACCTCAGGAAATTAAACGGTTCGTTATAAACAATGGGAATCTGTCTCCAGATCAGCTCGAGGATAATGGCCCGTGGAACCGCCAGTGCCATGGCCACCAGGTGACGTCTGACACTTGGAGACAATCCCCAATCTTGAGGAAGCAGGACGTAGATCGTCACTACGTTTACTGCGAAAAAGATAAACAAACACATAATGCATCAGTCTGGAGGCCAAGTGACCAATTTGATTGAGGACACAGTGAGAGTTTAAATGTGTCACCGTATTCAGAGATTTATTTAAATAATTGAAGCTGAAATAACAAATGGAAAACTCTGAATTATTTAAAATAAATGTCATAAAAGCAAGAAAGCGTCCCTCCTCAAACACACAGAAACACATCCATAAGAATAGATGGTTTCTCGAACATTCCCCATAAGATATCATTCGAGAACAGACACAGGTAACGTCTTTCCAATTCCTCAAACGAAGGATGAAAATGATTCTGTTCTGAAGGATTCTTTCCTAGTTCCTTGAAGAGAAGCAGAGTCTGGAAATTTCTGTCTTTCAGATTAAATTATGGCTAATCCTAAATCGTGAAGAAATGTAAACGCAAGGAAAACATATTCACCCCCCTGAACGCCTGAGGGATCTTCGGAAGTGTATGTCCTTCTCCCTGGAACGTGATCTCCTTCCTCGGGATCTTGTCATTTGTTCAAATCACTGACGGACGGCCGTTCACAAATGTCAGGGACAGTATGTTCCAGAGAATGTCGGATAAAGAGGGTTCCCGGGAATGTCGGGTATGGAATGTTCTAGGGAATGTTGGGTGCAGTATGCGATGGAGTCATAAAGACCCATATCACGAAGAAACTTCCGCCCACTGAGGTTTGGTTAGACCAAATCAGCCTCACTCTGGGAATCTCTCCCCAAACTCATCTCAACTGAACTGGAACTTTGTACGCAAAATGAATAAGACAAAGGTCATAGCTCAAAATGTTGATGTAAGATCCTCTTTAATAACAATGTAGATGTCAACCCTTAATCAGCTATTTCCTCCGAACACCCTTTTCAGTTTGATCTGGCAAACACAGCTGTAAAATGTCCTGGATATTCAGTTGCCAATTTCGGTAACACTGTACTCATGTCATTATAATGACATTAAATAATATCCATTTCCCTCAATGTACGCATTGATCTCCTCAGCCAGTTTTGAGTGTAAAATAGAGTGCCTTTCATTTTGATAGAGTGCCTTTTATTCACCTTTTTAACCGATGAGTCCCTGCCCATAGTCACCTTTATCCCTCATATTGATCCGGTTAGGAAACAGTCTGACACATTCATACTCATAGATTCAGGCCTAAATGGTAATGTTTCATGAAACTTCATCACCACCCCTGGATATATCCTGTCCCACTGGCATAACAGACCAACCAGTGAAGGCAGCATCGTGGGATACAGTCAGGAAATTAGTTAACCTTGGAATTCCCCAACAATGATTCTAGAACCCTGGGAATCTAATAGTAACAGGTCACGATGGTTAAGGAAACCACCTGTCGATCGACATCTACTACTCACCACAGTACGCCTCCATAAAAACTCAGTTCACCAAAACGTTAAAAAACAAATCAGAGTAAGCACTGAGGCAAACAAGAACACACACCCCTTTCTCTTGGT
This sequence comes from Chiloscyllium punctatum, assembly GCF_047496795.1. NCBI lineage: Eukaryota > Metazoa > Chordata > Chondrichthyes > Orectolobiformes > Hemiscylliidae > Chiloscyllium > Chiloscyllium punctatum. Next base: position 16,290,724 of record NC_092781.1, on the reverse strand, counting down.
GTGGGGCTTCTTCGTCTATCACTAAGAGTGTGTCCACATGCCCACCACTGACTGACCAGCTACGCCTTAAATATACAGCAGGCAGACTGTGGGAAATGATAGGGGTACCAAGAAGAGGGAAACATTTTCACCAAAGTCCTTCTCACTGATGGATCTGATACTAAAATTATCTCCAGGAGCAGCAGGTACACGGTCCTGTCGGAGGGAAATTCTAACTCTCCTATTGAAGGTACTCCCCACTGTGCTCTGTAGCACTACCCCCTGTGAGATATGACATATTTCTAAAGGATCGAGAAAATGGAAACCGGGCATCCATGAGTCACAGTGGGCAATCAGCAAATGCAGCATCAATGGACTTCCCTCCATCATTAAGTTAGAAGTGCGCTGTCACTGACGGTACCAAATGTTCAGCACCATTCTCAACAACACCCGGACTGAAGCAGCCGATGCAGCCTCTCAAGAGTTTTAAACACGAACAGAAAGAGGCCATTCAGCCATTCGAGAATTCTACTCAGACATTTGAGCAAATCTTCTCATCTCTCATGACAGACACACAGGAAATGGAAGGGAACATTCAGGTTTTGAAATCTATAGCACAGGAATACGGGGAGGACTGGTTACTGAGACATGAGCAGATAGAAATGAGGGATCAATCCGTCTTTATCAGTTCGACCCAAATTGACGACTATCGTGGCACAGTGACCAGTGTTCGGTCCACAACTATTTGCAGCCAATATCACCGGTTTAGATAAGTGGAAGAAACACCTTCTTACTAAGATAGGCAGGAATTTAAGTTATCAAGAAGAAGTGGAGAACCTCATATTGGATATCAATACACAATAACGTGACAGCAGGAATATAACGTGGGTAACTGTGAACCTGTGAATTTCTTTTTCAGGAAGAATAAACGGCAGTATATAAATGGAGAGAGATGACACGACTTCATGATACAATGTGTCTTCTGAGCCGTTTCGGCATCAGAAGTGTTGCGGCTTCGCCCTGATGCGTTCCTACCGAATGCTCCCAGTGACCACATACCTCTCAGTACACGCGGGATATTTTGATGTGGTTCGTTACCAGTGGGGAGTGAAGAGAGCGACGGTGTTTTGAAACTTGTGTCAAGAGGCCAACCTTTATCGGAGATGCCATACTTTCGCTCGAAGTGGAGACCCGAAGAAGATGGGAATGGCTGACCACTTCTGAAAGAAGAAGCTGTGGCTGCTGGTAAGACAGTGGGTATTCACCAAAATGGTGTTCTGTGCATGACCACATTGCAACATTAATTAGGTGAGAGTTCCTAATTAACTTCATCCTTAACTTCATCAACCTCTCCTGATTAACATGGGGACAACACAGAGAAATATCCACCAACGGGCATAACGCTATACTGGCAAAACAAGTATGCACCCGCAGCTCCTTGATGAGGGAGAAAGCATTGCATTCACTTCTCCATCACATATATCCTCCATCAACGAATGGTGACGTTGGAGTCGTCACACTGGGATGTGATGGATATGTTACCCGCTCCGTCCTGGAAAGTCCTGGTTCATAGAAACTGAATGGAACTGTGAGCCTAACCGCCACTGGTAGCGCCCTCCGCCCGTGGTGTGAAGCTGCAAGTCATGTTGAATGAGATGACACACTCTGTGTCAAGCTCCTTGTTTAATCAGAGTCCCATCACACTCTGCTCCTCGGTTAGTGTAGATTGGGAAGATGGTCTTGGAAAACTCAGAGAGGTTTACCCCCACCATATAGATGCACATAAACCAGCCCGTTGCAATGTTTTGTAACACTCTGGTAGATCATTGTCCAGTGTGTGGAAACTTGCAGTACATGCTGAAAGTGACAGGATATCCAGCTTCCATCTACTTACAGGTCTTTCTCTCCATTGTGCCAAAGAAAGTGGAACATGTTGCCAAGAGGAGTAAGGAAGCTGGGATACACGTGAGGAGGCATTACATCATCGAGGACTTTACGTGGCTACAAGGAAGGAACAGAAGAATGGAATAGAAGAGCGAGAAGGACGCAATAAAATGCCTCAGCGGCTAGGGAAGGGAAAAGTCAAATGCGTTCTACACTCACATGAGAAACAAGAAAATGACCTAAGTGAGAGTAGGGAATATGAGGGATATTGGAGGGAACTTGCACCCAAGTCAGAGGAGGTAGGAGAGGTCCTTGATGAATATTTTGCTTTAATATTTACTAGTGTTGGGGTGGGGGGTTGGGGTGACCTCGTCGTTTGTGAGGGCAACGTGAAACAGGCTGACATGGCAGAACAGGTTCAGGTTATGAAGGACGATGTGCTGAAAAATTTGAAAAACACAAGGATAGGTTAATGCCCTGGACAGGCGGGTTATACCCTACATTACTACAGGAAGAGTGGGAAGAGCTTCCTGCGTCTTTTGCACTGATATTTGCGTTCTCTCCATATACCCGAGTAGTGCCAATGATTGGAGGTTTGGAAACGTTATTCTTGTGTTCAAGAGAGGGAATATGTATAATCGTGGGAATTGCAGACCAGTGAGTCTCACGTCACTGGTGACCAACGTATTGGAGAGGATTCCGAGAGACAGGATTTATGATTACTTGGAAAAATTAGGAAGAGGAAGAGTGGGCTAGTCATTTTGCCGATGACACGAAGTTGCTGGAGCTGTGGATAGTGCGAAAGTCTGTTATAGGTTGCAACAAGACACTTAGCAGAGCTAAGCTGAGAAGTGGCAGATGGAGTTCAAACTGGAAAATTGTAAAGTCATTCACTTTGGAAGGACAAATTTAAATGCAGAATACAGTGTTATAAGCAGGATTGTTTGCATTGTGGAGAATCACAGGGATCTTGGTGTCCATGTTCATAGATACATCAAAATTGCCATCCAGGTTGACAGGGTTGTTAAGAACTGGATTAGTGGTGCTGGAAGAGCACAGCAGTTCAGGCAGCATCCAACGAGCAGCGAAATCAACGTTTCGGGCAAAAGCCCTTCATCAGGAATAAAGGCAGTGAGCCTGCAGCATGGAGAGATAAGCTAGAGGAGGGTGGGGGTGGGGAGAGAGTCGCAAAGAGGACAATGGGTGAGTGGGGGAGGAGATGAAGGTGATAGGTCAAGGAGGAGAGGGTGGAGTGGATAGGTGGAAAAGAAGATAGGCAGGTCGGACAAGTCCAGGAGACAGTAACTGAGCTGGAAGTTTGAAACTAGGATGAGGTGGGGGGAAGGGGAAATGAGGAAGCTGTTGAAGTCCACATTGATGCCCTGGGGTTGAAGTGTTTCGAGGCGGAAGATGAGGCGTTCTTCCTCCAGGCGTCTGGTGGTGAGGGAGCGGCGGTGAAGGAGGCCCAGCACCTACATGTCCTCGGCAGAGTGGGAGGGGGAGTTGAAATGTTGGGCCACGGGGCGGTTTGGTTGATTGGTGCGGGTGTCTCGGAGATGTTCCCTAAAGCGCTCTGCTAGGAGGCGCCCATTCTCCCCAATGTAGAGGAGACCACATCGGGAGCAACGGATACAATAAATGATATTGGTGGATGTGCAGGTGAAACTTTGATGGATGTGGAAGGCTCCTTTAGGGCCTTGGATAGAGGTGAGGGAGGAGGTGTGGGCACAGGTTTTACAGTTCCTGCGGTGGCAGTGGAAAGTGCCAGAATGGGAGGGTGGGTCGTAGGGGGTTGTGGACCTGACCAGGTAGTCACGGAGGGAACGGTTTTGCGGAAGGCGGAAAAGGGGTGGGGAGGGAAATATGTCCCTGGTGGTGCGGTCTTTTTGGAGGTGGCGGAAATGTCGGTGTATGATTTGGTTGATGCGAAGGTTTGTAGGGTGGAAGGTGAGCACCAGGGGCGTTCTGTCCTAGTTACGGTTGGAGGGGTGGGGTCTGAGGGCGGAGGTGCGGGATGTGGACGTGATGCGTTGGAGGGCATCTTTCACCACGTGGGAAGGGAAATTGCGGTCTCTAAAGAAGGAGGCCATCTGGTGTGTCCTATGGTGGAGCTGGTCGTCCTGGGAGCAGATACGGCGGAGGCAGAGAAATTGGGAATACGGGATGGCATTTTTGCAAGAGATAGGGTGGGAAGAGGTGTAATCCAGGTTGCTATGGGAGTCGGTGGGTTTGTAAAAAATGTCAGTGTCAAGTCGGTCGTCACTAATGGTGATGGAGAGGTCCAGGAAGAGGAGCAAGGTGTCAGAGATAGTCCAGGTAAATTTAAGGTCAAGGTGGAATGTGTTGGTGAAGTTGATGAATTGCTCAACCTCCTCGCGGGAGCACGAGGTGGCGCCAACGCAGTCATCAATGAGCAGAGGCATAGGTGGGGAGTGGTGCCGGTGTAATTACGGAATATCAACTGTTCTACATAGCCAACAAAGAGACAGGCATAGCTGGAGCCCATACGTGTGCCCATGGCTACGCCTTTGGTCTGGAGGAAGTGGGAGGATTCAAAGGAGAAATTGTTCAGGGTGAGGACCAGTTCGGCCAAACGAATGAGAGTGTCAGTGGAAGGGGCCAAACGAATGAGAGTGTCAGTGGAAGGGGCCAAACGAAAGAGAGTCGAGATTGAGTTGGGACATCTGATAGGCATGGGCGGTTTGGACAGAAGGGTCTGTCTCCATGTTGTACACACCGATGACTCTAGGAATAAAACATTACCTCTGTTCTTCTCTGTTCACGTACTCCTCCACGAGTTAAAACTTTGCAGGAGTTCTCTATATGACTGAGACCTTTCCCTGGGAAAGATACTCCCTCAATCCACAAATATTTGGCCTGCTGAAAAATTTTCATGTCAGAACAAAGGAGCTGAGTTTTCTTGCCCCCAACCCTGAGGCCCCAATGCTCCCTAATTCATGTCAATAGAGTCTGCTCTCAGTGAGGTGGGTGCTCCCAGCCTCGGCATTTCACGCGCCTCGAAACCATGAGGTAAATCTCTCGCTCTCAGCGATTGCATCACTGCAGCCACATCTGCCCGCTCATCCACGTCCCAGATTCAGTTCGATTTTCGGTGCTGTGCCACTTAGTATGTCTGATTCCTATCTGTGAACTGGCATTTTTTGATATTGCACAGAAGATGTTACTTGTTTTCTGAGGATTTTGGTGACATAACCATTGTTACACAGCACTGATGTGGAGAGAGATATTTCAATAATACCTTGCAATCTCATTGTCACTTTGATGTTTTGCAGAATTCTATCAAGCTTAATCTTCAATAAACTCAACGATGGAATATCCCCAACCTTTGAGGAAACCACAGTAAAGATTAAGCCCACTCTGTGTTCCTGAATTTGTTTTACATATGATTTATAAACAGCAATGTTCCAATAATGATGACTCGACAATATCTCCCTCCCTCCAGGCTCAGGAGCCATTTCCCCCAGTTTGTACCGTTTTCTCTCTCTTGTTCAATGCCTTAATCACGCTGTCAAAAAGTCCAGGAAATGAGACTATATCACAGTTCACTGGCATCGATAAAATCAATAGCATCACCTCACCTGCCTTCTCTGATCCTGGAATACCAATCAGAATTGCGTTTTTCAGGTACAACTCGATGTTAACATATATATTGACATCTGCCTGTCATAAACGCATGTTGCTTTCGGAGCATTTTTAAGTTAGATTAGAGACGATAAAGGTTCTCAAAACATTTTAATAATATTGTAATGACAGATCAGCATTTACAGAATGTATACATCTATCAGAGTACAGAGAAGCATGTTTGAATTCTGATAATTTTCTTGCATTGCGCCAATGTCCATAACAGTTTGAATGATTTCACTCAATCGATATAACATCTCAAAAATCTCTTCTCTCAGATACCCTCATATATGCCATTCAGAACGCCTAAATTTTAAAAGTTATTTTGAATTATAGTAATACCGTATTGAATTAGAAGCGGTTAACTGGATTTATTTGTTTAGCGAATGTGATTAATGTTAGTCCCCGTGGAATCTAAATGTGTCAGTCGAGGATTAGCTCCTTCTATACATAAGGCACACATTTCGATTCATTGTTCCACAGTTTGAGTGGGAGCATCACCGCCTGCACGAACAAGCATCAGCAGACTGAGAGGAGTAGGAGAGATTGGAATCGGAGAACTTTAGACTGGAATATTATGATAATGGACAAGAATCTGAGAACAATAGACTGGAATGTTCCAACAACGGGCAGGACTTTATTTGAAGGACTTTATTATCTTTCTCAGCCTTGGATATCATTAGCATCGCGGATCCAGGATATTGTTTGGATCATTCAAGGTGGTTACTATCCCATCCTTGCTGTAGTCGGTGTCCCTGGTAAGTCCCTTTATCTATATATTGAAACAGGTTGAACTGATTTTCTGCTCCTGATACGTAAAGTTTGGAAAGGTGGTAGTCAACGTTTTCAATTCAAATCAAGATTTCCTTAAATTTTAAATCATAGCTAACAACTCAATATTTTCAATTTAGTCACTGGAATGCAAAGAGAAAACAGACTGTTGTGAAACTCCTTTATTCTCCTGCACAGATTTACATGTCCATGTTCTCTAATCTCAGCAACCCTGTCCAGAGCCAACATCAAGATGTCTCATATTACCTTCTGTTGAAATGCTGAATAAACCATCCTTTGTATCTTTGTAAAATTCGGATACAGCTGTTTCAAGTCCAATCTAACCACACTTCCGTTAACAAATGATTGGACTTGAAATATTAACTTGTTCTATCCACAGAATCTGACAGGCAGGAAGAAAGGACATGGTGGTCAAGTCATTGACTCATAAGCTGCAACCACAGAATTATAATCTGTTTGTATAAGCCCATCTGCTTGCCTTATTTTCTTTAGGGAAGGCAATGGATCATTCTTCCCTTGGTCAGGTCTCCGGATGACTGCAGACACACGGTAATGTGTTTTCCTTTTGACTGATCCGGGAAGAGCTGAACCAGAATCTCAGTTCAAGACAGGCATAACACACTGTCCTGATAAGGGTGACTCACATCCGGTGAGAGAAGACGAAAAGGAAAGATAGCTTAGCTCCCTGCCCCTAAGTTTTTCCCACTTCCTTACATTTGCATTCAAGGAGGCGGCCATTCCCGAATTCAGACGCATTCTGTCCCATTCAAATTCTTCCAGAGACTGATGTTTATTTCCATAGACATCTCAGGTGCTGGCTTTATTGTTGCTGAAGTACAGTTTAAATTTCACGTCAGTCGGAGTGCACAGAGAATGAATGGCATTTTATGTCATGACAAAGCAAGGGAGATGGCAAGGTGAGGGATAAAATTATGGTGATCGACGCTGAAAGTGTGGTTGACGGCGGATTTGGGGTATTGTGGATAGATTTTCTCTCCTGTATTAGAAATATACCCCTTGCCACAAAGTGCAAAGGAGCTTCACCAATCTAGCCACTGGGATGATAGAACAATGAAGAGTTAGTGAAGGTTACTCTGTAGCGTTGTGAGAGAATAAGAGGTGATTGCATTTACCCTTGAGGGTGATGTGCATTCACTCATTAAATCATAAACAGATATGGATAAGCCAAAAAATCCATGGCTTTTTTTTTCATTTGGGTAACATGATTCTGGATAGTTATGTGCCTCTGACAAAGTTCCCCTAACTCACACCCACTCCCCATTTCGATGGAGAGACAAGGATTCCAGTCTTTGAATAAACTCTTCCCATCTTAATACATTGCAGTTGGCGTGTGCCCCTGCACTGAACATCATGTAATATTAAATGCCGGCAGCTGCCACAATACGTTTAATGTAAGAGGATTAATTATTCACACCAGCTTCTGACCTCAATGGGTCTGCCTTCTCGGAGATGGAAAATGTCTCCTTCAGACTTGGCGCAAATCATTTGGCTTCCCTCTTCCTTACCAGCAATCCACGTTAAAGTATCCTGTGTTCGACGGGCTAAGGACACACGAAAAACATCATGGAGCAGTCAACCTGTGCAGTGTCTCCTTCATAGGTGTGTCATGTTGGAGATTCAATGTCATGCCTTTCTCTTGGATAAGTGTCTCACAGGGCTACATGACCTTCTCTCCGTCTCATAGAACAGGTTCAACAGCATGACCAGGCTATGCCTGTCCCGGTTTAACAGATCAAGACACTGATTAGACTCGTTCTCTCCCTGTGTAACAAGCAGGAGTATTGAATGGACTGTCAATAATCTTTTTCAGTAGTTTCGATGGGTTGAATGGCTTCCTTATATTTGTGTACAACCAGCTTAAGATGCCGAATGAGCTCCACGTTTAATTGTGGAAGTGACTGGCAGCGGTGTTATATGTATGTTCCCGACACTTTGACAGCACAAGCCTGAATGTTGTCCGTGTCTTGCTGCATACGGACACAGATTGTTTCTGGAACTGAGGGATTGGGGAGAGTAAATTGTTCTGAACATGGTGTAATCTTCAGTTGTTTCGCACACTTATTATCTTATGATTGGGGAAAGACATTCATGAAGCAGATGAGGATGTTCCTGGCAAGGAAGCTACGCTGAGGATCTCCTGCGGAGATGTGATGGAACAGAGAGGATTAATGTCCACCAACCACGAACATCTTCCTTTGTCCTCTGAATGACTCCAGCCAGTGGAGAGATTGCGCCTGATGCCCTTTTACTCAATTTAGTCAGCGATCTCTGATATCATCCTGATCAACTATTGTCTTGGTTCAGGTTATTCTTTACTCTTATTTTAACCCCTGTGAACACGTCTTTTCAACATAGGAATAGGTTTTTATACATATTTGGAGGAAATGTCTTCTCACAGAGGGTAGTGAATGTCAGGTATTCTCTCGTCAAGAGTTAGTTCAGCTGGTTCACAGGAAATATTGAATGAGGAGGGAGATATAAGTTGGGCCTGTTGGAGAGATGAAGTGTGTGAAGAATTGTGTATTCAACAGGACCTGATGTCAAAGTTGTTCAGCCATGATATTACACAACGACACAGCAAGATTCAGCATCCAAATTACATTCAGGCATTGAAAATGTAATGATTACTGTTTTGCAGGACGTTCAGATATCGAATGCTATAGTCACAGAGAGGCAAGTATTTTGGAAGCAATTCTGGGAGAAGTATGGGGGCTGTATTCAAAGTGAATCTGGATCTGCAACATGACCAACAATAGAAGCACAATGAGAGGAAACGCCCTGTAAAGAGATAGTTGGCGTCTTCTGCAACCAGACTGGATTTTCCAATAACAATTTCCAATAAACAACAAAACGTGTTGTAGCTGAAGGTTGCAGCTGATCTGATTGTGAGTCTCAGCAGCCCTTTTCTGCCTGCTTTCTATTTGCCTTCATTCACTTGTCTTTAAAATGTTCAACGAACTCAACTTTTAGGGAATGTAAACGCCCAGGCACCACAAACCTCAGGGAAAGGGAATTCCCACTTGTACGCCTTTTCTGAAAGGTAAAACACCCTTTACCTTTATTGCATATGGCCCTGGATAAAAAAAAAGTAGCATCCGAGGAGCAGGACAGTCGACTTTCCAGCATAAGCCCTTCATCAGGAAACTGACAAAAACGTTCAACCCTCTGCTCCTCAGATGCTGCCTGACATTCTGTGCTTTTTCAGGAGCACACGTTTCGACTCTGCACTCGAACAAGGCACTGTGTGGAGTTCTGATTCCCTAAAATAAAAAAAAAGAAAAAAAACAACCTTTTCAATTGTAAGATTTCCAAAGCTGTTTGGCTTTACATGTTACGAGAATGAAGGCTTTTTGATATGAAAGATTATCAGTTTGGGTTTTAGAAAAGAAACGAACGTCACACGAATTTGAGAAAAGTATAGTAGATGGATAGAAATTTTCTCTTGTCAGGGAGACTAAAACGAGGGAATCTTGTTTTAGGAATCATACGTATTGATTTTGCGCAGATATTATGAAAACATCAAACGATTTTGAAAAACAATCCGTGCATAATCAACATAACATCAAATTATGAAGCGGATTTTTAAAATCACTAATGAAAGCTACTTGGTATGAAAACATCAATGGAGTACAAGCATGTAGTCAATATCATACACTCCATAGAATGTTCATGAAGTGTGGACATGGTCCAGTTCAGTATTCAGTTGACGTTATTGTCTGTTTTAACACACAGTGAGGAACAGCAGCCGAGTGCTCCCTAACTCTTTCTTTGTTCCAGCTGACAGCAAACTTTGATAGCAGAAAATTCCTGAGTCATGTTTTCCACTCGTGGAGGATTCCTGATGAGGATTCATTGGAATCTGCACACTGCTGAAGCAAGGGAATACAGCCAAATCCCACCGTTCTAGGAACAAATCACATAATCAGCAGCTGATGTGAGAAGAAGAACCTGAGAGGGCAGAATAACAGCTGGGGCTTTCTGTCATGATCCCATTTGTTATGATTTAAAGGATTAGGAAACTCTGGAAGGCTTTCATTTTTCTGTTTGTCTTAAGATGTGTGTGTGTGTGTTTGTGTGTTTGTGCACATGTGTGTGTGTGTGTGTGCGTGTGCCTGTGTGTGTGTGTGTGTGTGTGTGTGTGTGTGTGTGTGTGTGTGTGTGTGTGTGTGTGTATGTGTGCATGCGCCTGACGGATTACAAGTAAAAGGCCCCAAACTGAACTTATATCATTGACCTTATGACTAAACTTTGAATTTCAATGTTGCCAGTGAAGGACTGGATCTGCAAAATCGACCGGTGGACCTGCAGCATGGATCAGAACACATACAAGAAATTCAGAAAAGGCGTACAAGTGGGAATTCCCTTTCCCTGAGGTTTGTGGTGCCTGGGCGTTTACATTCCCTAAAAGTTGAGTTCGTTGAACATTTTAAAGACAAGTGAATGAAGGCAAATAGAAAGCAGGCAGAAAAGGGCTGCTGAGACTCACAATCAGATCAGCTGCAACCTTCAGCTACAACACGTTTTGTTGTTTATTGGAAATTGTTATTGGAAAATCCAGTCTGGTTGCAGAAGACGCCAACTATCTCTTTACAGGGCGTTTCCTCTCATTGTGCTTCTATTGTTGGTCATGTTGCAGATCCAGATTCACTTTGAATACAGCCCCCATACTTCTCCCAGAATTGCTTCCAAAATACTTGCCTCTCTGTGACTATAGCATTCGATATCTGAACGTCCTGCAAAACAGTAATCATTACATTTTCAATGCCTGAATGTAATTTGGATGCTGAATCTTGCTGTGTCGTTGTGTAATATCATGGCTGAACAACTTTGACATCAGGTCCTGTTGAATACACAATTCTTCACACACTTCATCTCTCCAACAGGCCCAACTTATATCTCCCTCCTCATTCAATATTTCCTGTGAACCAGCTGAACTAACTCTTGACGAGAGAATACCTGACATTCACTACCCTCTGTGAGAAGACATTTCCTCCAAATATGTATAAAAACCTATTCCTATGTTGAAAAGACGTGTTCACAGGGGTTAAAATAAGAGTAAAGAATAACCTGAACCAAGACAATAGTTGATCAGGATGATATCAGAGATCGCTGACTAAATTGAGTAAAAGGGCATCAGGCGCAATCTCTCCACTGGCTGGAGTCATTCAGAGGACAAAGGAAGATGTTCGTGGTTGGTGGACATTAATCCTCTCTGTTCCATCACATCTCCGCAGGAGATCCTCAGCGTAGCTTCCTTGCCAGGAACATCCTCATCTGCTTCATGAATGTCTTTCCCCAATCATAAGATAATAAGTGTGCGAAACAACTGAAGATTACACCATGTTCAGAACAATTTACTCTCCCCAATCCCTCAGTTCCAGAAACAATCTGTGTCCGTATGCAGCAAGACACGGACAACATTCAGGCTTGTGCTGTCAAAGTGTCGGGAACATACATATAACACCGCTGCCAGTCACTTCCACAATTAAACGTGGAGCTCATTCGGCATCTTAAGCTGGTTGTACACAAATATAAGGAAGCCATTCAACCCATCGAAACTACTGAAAAAGATTATTGACAGTCCATTCAATACTCCTGCTTGTTACACAGGGAGAGAACGAGTCTAATCAGTGTCTTGATCTGTTAAACCGGGACAGGCATAGCCTGGTCATGCTGTTGAACCTGTTCTATGAGACGGAGAGAAGGTCATGTAGCCCTGTGAGACACTTATCCAAGAGAAAGGCATGACATTGAATCTCCAACATGACACACCTATGAAGGAGACACTGCACAGGTTGACTGCTCCATGATGTTTTTCGTGTGTCCTTAGCCCGTCGAACACAGGATACTTTAACGTGGATTGCTGGTAAGGAAGAGGGAAGCCAAATGATTTGCGCCAAGTCTGAAGGAGACATTTTCCATCTCCGAGAAGGCAGACCCATTGAGGTCAGAAGCTGGTGTGAATAATTAATCCTCTTACATTAAACGTATTGTGGCAGCTGCCGGCATTTAATATTACATGATGTTCAGTGCAGGGGCACACGCCAACTGCAATGTATTAAGATGGGAAGAGTTTATTCAAAGACTGGAATCCTTGTCTCTCCATCGAAATGGGGAGTGGGTGTGAGTTAGGGGAACTTTGTCAGAGGCACATAACTATCCAGAATCATGTTACCCAAATGAAAAAAAAAGCCATGGATTTTTTGGCTTATCCATATCTGTTTATGATTTAATGAGTGAATGCACATCACCCTCAAGGGTAAATGCAATCACCTCTTATTCTCTCACAACGCTACAGAGTAACCTTCACTAACTCTTCATTGTTCTATCATCCCAGTGGCTAGATTGGTGAAGCTCCTTTGCACTTTGTGGCAAGGGGTATATTTCTAATACAGGAGAGAAAATCTATCCACAATACCCCAAATCCGCCGTCAACCACACTTTCAGCGTCGATCACAATAATTTTATCCCTCACCTTGCCATCTCCCTTGCTTTGTCATGACATAAAATGCCATTCATTCTCTGTGCACTCCAACTGACGTGAAATTTCAACTGTACTTCAGCAACAATAAAGCCAGCACCTGAGATGTCTATGGAAATAAACATCAGTCTCTGGAAGAATTTGAATGGGACAGAATGCATCTGAATTCGGGAATGGCCGCCTCCTTGAATGCAAATGTAAGGAAGTGGGAAACACTTAGGGGCAGGGAGCTAAGCTATCTTTCCTTTTCGTCTTCTCTCACCGGATGTGAGTCACCCTTATCAGGACAGTGTGTTATACCTGTCTTGAACTGAGATTCTGGTTCAGCTCTTCCCGGATCAGTCAAAAGTAAAACACATTGCCGTGTGTCTGCAGTCATCCGGAGACTTGACCAAGGGAAGAATGATCCATTGCCTTCCCGAAAGGACATAAGGCAAGCAGATGTGCTTATACCAACAGATTATAATTCTGTGGCTGCAGCTTATGAGTCAATGACTTGACCACCATGTCCTTTCTTCCTGCCTGTCAGATTCTGTGGATAGAACAAGTTAATATTTCAAGTCCAATCATTTGTTAACGGAAGTGTGGTTAGAATGGACTTGAAACAGCTGTATCCGAATTTTACAAAGATACAAAGGATGGTTTATTCAGCATTTCAACAGAAGGTAATATGGAGACTGAGACATCTTGATGTTGGCTCTGGACAGGGTTGCTGAGATTAGAGAACATGGACATGTAAATCTGTGCAGGAGAATAAAAGAGTTTTACAACAGTCTGTTTTCTCTTTGCATTCCAGTGACTAAATTGAAAATATTGAGTTGTTAGCTATGATTTAATATTTAAGGAAATCTTGATTTGAATTGAAAACGTTGACTACCACCTTTCCAAACTTTACGTATCAGGAGCAGAAAATCAGTTCAACCTGTTTCAATATATAGATAAAGGGACTTACCAGGAACACCGACTACAGCTTCAAGGTGGGATAGTAACCACCTTGAATGATCCAAACAATATCCTTTATCCGCGATGCTAATGATATCCAAGGCTGAGAAAGATAATAAAGTCCTTCAAATAAACTCCTGTCCGTTGGTGGAGCATTCCAGTCTATTGTTCTCAGATTCTTGTCCATTATCATAATATTCCAGTCTAAAGATCTCCGATTCCAATCTCTCCAACCCGTCTCAGTCTGCCGATGCTTGTTTGTGCAGGCGGTGATGCTCCCACTCAAACTGTGGAACAATGAATCGAAATGTGTGCCTTATGTATAGAAGGAGCTAATCCTCGACTGACACATTTAGATTCCACGGGGACTAACCTTAATCACATTCGCTAAACAAATAAATCCAGTTAACCGCTTCTAATTCAATACGGTATTACTATAATTCAAAATAACTTTTAAAATTTAGGCGTTCTGAATGGCATATATGAGGGTATCTGAGAGAAGAGATTTTTGAGATGTTATATCGATTGAGTGAAATCATTCAAACTGTTGTGGACATTGGCGCAATGCAAGAAGATTATCAGAATTCAAACATGCTTCTCTGTCCTCTGATAGATGTATACATTCTGTAAATGCTGATCTGTCATTACAATATCATTAAAATGTTTTGAGAACCTTTATCGTCTATAATCTAACTGAAAAATGCTCCGAAAGCAACATGCGTTTATGACAGGCAGATGTCAATGTATATGTTAACATCGATTTGTACCTGAAAAACGCAATTCTGATTGGTATTCCAGGATCAGAGAAGACAGGTGAGGTGATGCTATTGATTTTATCGATGCCAGTGAACTGTGATATAGTCTCATTTACTGGACTTTTTGACAGCGTGATTAAGGCATTGAACAAGAGAGAGAAAACGGTACAAACTGGGGGAAATGGCTCCTGAGCCTGGAGTTAGGGAGATATTGTCGAGTCATCATTATTGGAACATTGCTGTTTATAAATCATATGTAAAACAAATTCAGGAACTCAGAGTGGGCTTAATCTTTACTGTGGTTTCCTCAAAGGTTGGGGAGATTCCATCGTTGAGTTTATTGAAGATTAAGCTTGATAGAATTCTGCAAAACATCAAAGTGACAATGAGATTGCAAGGTATTGTTGAAATATCTCTCTCCACATCAGTGCTGTTTAACAATGGTTATGTCACCAAAATCCTCAGAAAACAAGTAACATCTTCTGTGCAATATCAAAAAATGCCAGTTCACTGATAGGAATCAGACATACTAAGTGGCACAGCACGGAAAATCGAACTGAAACTGGGGTGTGGATGAGCGGGCAGATGTGGCTGCAGTGATGCAATCGCTGAGAGCGAGAGATTTACCTCATGGTTTCGAGGCGCGTGAAATGCCGAGGCTGGGAGCACCCACCTCACTGAGAGCAGACTCTATTGACATGGATTAGGGAGCATTGGGGCATCAGGTTTGGGGGCAAGAAAACTCAGCTCCTTGGTTCTGACATGAAATTTTTCAGCAGGCCAAATATTTGTGGATTGAGGGAGTATCTGTCCCAGGGAAAGGTCTCAGTCATATAGAGAACTCCTGCAAAGTTTTAACTCGTGGAGGAGTACGTGAACAGAGAAGAACAGAGGTAATGTTTTATTCCTAGAGTCATCGGTGTGTACAACATGGAGACAGACCCTTCTGTCCAAACCGCCCATGCCTACCAGATGTCCCAACTCAATCTCGACTCTCTTTCGTTTGGCCCCTTCCACTGACACTCTCATTCGTTTGGCCCCTTCCACTGACACTCTCATTCGTTTTTCCGAATTGGTCCTCACCCTTAACAATTTCTCCTTTGAATCCTCCCACTTCCTCCAGACCAAAGGTGTAGCCATGGGCACACGTATGGGCCCCAGCTATGCCTGTCTCTTTGTTGGCTATGGAGAAAAGTTGATATTCCGTAATTACACCGGCACCACTCCCCACCTATGCCTCTGCTCATTGATGACTGCGTTGGCGCCACCTCGTGCTCCCGCGAGGAGGTTGAGCAATTCATCAACTTCACCAACACATTCCACCTTGACCTTAAATTTACCTGGACTATCTCTGACACCTCGCTCCTCTTCCTGGACCTCTCCATCACCATTAGTGACGACCGACTTGACACTGACATTTTTTACAAACCCACCGACTCCCATAGCTACCTGGATTACACCTCTTCCCACCCTATCTCTTGCAAAAATGCCATCCCGTATTCCCAATTTCTCCACCTCCGCCGTATCTGCTCCCAGGACGACCAGCTCCACCATAGGACACACCAGATGGCCTCTTTCTTTAGAGACCGCAATTTCCCTTCCCACGTGGTGAAAGATGCCCTCCAACGCATCACGTCCACATCCCGCACCTCCGCCCTCAGACCCCACCCCTCCAACCGTAACTAGGACAGAACGCCCCTGGTGCTCACCTTCCACCCTACAAACCTTCGCATCAACCAAATCATACACCGACATTTCCGCCACCTCCAAAAAGACCGCACCACCAGGGACATATTTCCCTCCCACCCCTTTCCGCCTTCCGCAAAACCATTCCCTCCGTGACTACCTGGTCAGGTCCACAACCCCCTACGACACACCCTCCCATTCTGGCACTTTCCACTGCCACCGCAGGAACTGTAAAACCTGTGCCCACACCTCCTCCCTCACCTCTATCCAAGGCCCTAAAGGAGCCTTCCACATCCATCAAAGTTTCACCTGCACATCCACCAATATCATTTATTGTATCCGTTGCTCCCGATGTGGTCTCCTCTACATTGGGGAGACTGGGCGCCTCCTAGCAGAGCGCTTTAGGGAACATCTCCGAGACACCCGCACCAATCAACCAAACCGCCCCGTGGCCCAACATTTCAACTCCCCCTCCCACTCTGCCGAGGACATGTCGGTGCTGGGCCTCCTTCACCGCCGCTTCCACACCACCAGACGCCTGGAGGAAGAACGCCTCATCTTCCGCCTCGAAATACTTCAACCCCAGGGCATCAATGTGGACTTCAACAGCTTCCTCATTTCCCCTTCCCCCCACCTCATCCTAGTTTCAAACTTCCAGCTCAGTTACTGTCTCCTTGACTTGTCCGACCTGCCTATCTTCTTTTCCACCTATCCACTCCACCCTCTCCTCCTTGACCTATCACCTTCATCTCCTCCCCACTCACCCATTGTACTCTATGCTACTCTCTCCCCACCGCCACCCTCCTCTAGCTTATCTCTCCATGCTGCAGGCTCACTGCCTTTATTCCTGATGAAGGGCTTTTGCCCGAAACGTTGATTTCGCTGCTCGTTGGATGCTGCCTGAACTGCTGTGCTCTTCCAGCACCACTAATCCAGTTCTTAACAACCCTGTCAACCTGGATGGCAATTTTGATGTATCTATGAACATGGACACCAAGATCCCTGTGATTCTCCACAATGCAAACAATCCTGCTTATAACACTGTATTCTGCATTTAAATTTGTCCTTCCAAAGTGAATGACTTTACAATTTTCCAGTTTGAACTCCATCTGCCACTTCTCAGCTTAGCTCTGCTAAGTGTCTTGTTGCAACCTATAACAGACTTTCGCACTATCCACAACTCCAGCAACTTCGTGTCATCGGCAAAATGACTAGCCCACTCTTCCTCTTCCTAATTTTTCCAAGTAATCATAAATCCTGTCTCTCGGAATCCTCTCCAATACGTTGGTCACCAGTGACGTGAGACTCACTGGTCTGCAATTCCCACGATTATACATATTCCCTCTCTTGAACACAAGAATAACGTTTCCAAACCTCCAATCATTGGCACTACTCAGGTATATGGAGAGAACGCAAATATCAGTGCTAAAGACGCAGGAAGCTCTTCCCACGCTTCCTGTAGTAATGTAGGGTATAACCCGCCTGCCCAGGGCATTAACCTATCCTTGTGTTTTTCAAATTTTTCAGCACATCTTCCTTCATAACATTAACCTGTTCTGCCATGTCAGCCTGTTTCACGTTGCCCTCACAAACGACGAGGTCACCCCCACCCCCCACCCCAACACTAGTAAATATTAAAGCAAAATATTCATCAAGGACCTCTGCTACCTCCTCTGACTTGGGTGCAAGTTCCCTCCAATATCCCTCATATTCCCTACTCTCACTTAGGTCATTTTCTTGTTTCTCATATGAGTGTAGAACGCATTTGACTTTTCCCTTCCCTAGCCGCTGAGGCATTTTCTTGCATCCTTATCGCTCTTCTATTCCATTCTTCTGTTCCTTCCTTGTAGCCACGTAAAGTCCTCGATGATGTATTTCCTCCTGACGTGTATGCCAGCTTCCTTACTCCTCTTGGCAACATGTTCCACGTCCTTTGGCACAATGGAGAGAAAGACCTGTAAGTAGATGGAAGCTGGATATCCTGTCAACTTCAGCATGTACTGCAAGTTTCCACACACTGGGCAATGATCTACCAGAGGGTTACAAAGCAATACACCGGGCTGGTTTGCGTGCGTCTACATGGTGGGGGTAAACCTCTCTGAGTTTTCCAAGAATAGCTTCCCAAACTACACTAACCGAGGAGCAGTGTGTGATGGGACTCTGATTGAACAAGTGGCTTGACACAGAGTGTGTCATCTCATTCAACATGACCTGCAGCTTCAACCAGGGGTGGAGGGCGCTGCCAACGGAGTTAGGCTCACAGTTTCATTCAGTTTCTATGAACCAGGACTCTCCAGGACGGAGCAGGTCATATATCCATCACATCCCAGTGTGACGACTCCAACGTCACCATTCGTTGATGAAGGATATATATGATGGAGAAGTGAATGCAATGCTTTCTCCCTCATCAAGGAGCTGCGGGTGCATACTTGTTTTGCCAGTATAGCGTGATGCCCATTGGTGTATATTTTCTGTGTTGTCCCCATGTTAATCAGGAGAGGTTGATGAATTTAAGGAACTCTCACCTAATTAATGTTGCAATGTAGCCATGCACAGAACACCATTTTGGTGAATACCCACTGTCTTGCCAGCAGCCACAGCTTCTTCTTTCAGAAGTCGTCAGCCATTCCCATCTTCTTCGGGTCTCCACTTCGAGCGAAAGTATGGCATCTCCGATAAAGGTTGGCCTCTTGACACAAGTTTCAAAACACCGTCGCTCTCTTCACTCCCCACTGGTAACGAACCACATCAAAATATCCCGCGTGTACTGAGAGGTATGTGGTCACTGGGAGCATTCGGTAGGAAAGCATCAGGGCGAAGCCGCAACTCTTGTGATGCCGAAACGGCTCAGAATACACATTGTATCATGAAGTCGTGTCATCTCTCTCCATTTATATACTGCCGTTTATGCTTCCTGAAAAATAAATTCACAGGTTCACAGTTACCCACGTTATATTCCTGCTGTCACGTTATTGTGTATTGATATCCAATATGAGGTTCTCCACATCTTCTCGATAACTTAAATTCCTGCCTATCTTAGTAAGAAGGTCTTTGTTCCACTTATCTAAACCGTTGATATTGGCTGCAAATAGTTGTGGACCGAACACTGGTCACTGTGCCACTATAGTCGTCAATTTGTGTCGAACTGATAAAGATTGATTTATCCCACATTCCTATCTGCTCACGTCTCAGTAACCAGTCCTCCCCGTATTCCTGTGCTATAGATTTCAAAGGCTGAATGTTCACTTCCATTTCCTGTGTATCTGTCATGAGAGATGAGAAGATTTGCTCAAATGTCTGAGTAGAATTCTAGAATGGCTGAATGGCCTCTTTCTGTTCGTGTTTAAAACTCTTGAGAGGCTGCATCGTCTGCTTCAGTCCGGGTGTTGTTGGGAATGGCGCTGAACATTTGGTACCGTCAGTGACAGCGTACTTCTAACTTAATGATGGAGGGAAGTCCATTGATGCTGCATTTGCTGATTGCCCACTGTGACTCATGGATGCCCGGTTTCCATTCTTTCGATCCTTTAGAAATATGTCATATCTCACAGGGGGTAGTGCTACAGAGCACAGTGGACAGTACCTTCAATAGCAGAGTTAGAATTTCCCTCTGACAGGACTGTGTACCTGCTGTTCCTGGAGATAATTTTAGGATCAGATGCATCAGTGAGAAGGACTTTGGTGAAAATGTTTCCCTCTTCTTGGTACCCCTATCATTTCCCACAGTCTGCCTGCTGTGTATTTGAGGCCTTGCTGGTCAGTCAGTGGTGGGCATGTGGACACACTCTTAGTGATAGACTATGAAGTCCCACACCAAGAGTACGTTGTGTGTTCTTGTTAGCCTCAGTGCTTACTCTGATTTGTTTTTAACGTTTTGGGGAGCACAGTTTTCACCGAGGCGTCGTGTGGAGGCTAGTAGATGTCTATCATCAGGTGGTTTCCTTGACCATCTTGACCTGTTAATATTAGATTTCCAGGGTTCTAGAATCATTGTTGGGGAAATCCACGGTTAACTAATTTCCTGACTGTATCCCACGGTGCCGCCATCACTGGTGGGTCTGTCCTGCCAGTGGGACAGGATATATCCAGAGGTGGTGATGGAATTCTTTGCAACATTACCAATTAGGCCTGAATCTATGAGTATGAATGTGTCAGACTGTTTCCTAACCGGATCAATATGAGGGATAAAGGTGACTATGGGCAGGGACTCATAGGCTAAAAAGGTGAATGAAAGGCACTCGATCAGAATGTGTATTTTACTCTCAAATAGCCTGAGACGATCAATGTTTACATTGAGTGAAATGGATATTATTTTATGCCATTATAGTGATATGAGTACAGTGTTACTGATATTGGCAACTGAATATCCACGACATTTTACAGCTGTGTTTGCCAGATCAACCTGAAAAGGGTGTTCGGAGGAAATAGCTGATTAAGGGATGACATCTACATTGTTATTAAAGAGGATCTTATATCAACATTTTGAACTATTGCCATTGTCTTATTCATTTTGCGTACAAAGTTCCAGTTGAGTTGAGTTGAGTTTGGGTAGAGATTCCCAGAGTGAGGCTGATTTGGTCTAACCAAACCTCAGTGGGCGGAAGTTACTTTGTGATATGGGTCTTTATGACTCCACCGCATACTGCACCCAACAATCCCCGGAACATTCCATACCCGACATTCCCGGGAACCCTTTTTACCCGACATTCTCTGGAACATTCTATCACTGATATTTGTTAACGGCCGTCCGTCAGTGATTTGAATAAATGACAAGATCCCAACGAAGGAGATCACGTTCCAGGGAGAAGGAGACACACTTCCGATGATCCCTCAGGCAATCAAAGGGGTGAATATGTTTTCCCTGCATTTACATTTCTTCACGACGTAGGATTAGCCATAATTTAGTCTGAAAGACAGAAATTTCCAGACACTGCTTGTCTTCAAGGAACTAGGAACGATTCCTTCAGAACAGAATCATTTCACCCTTGTTTGAGGAATTAGAAAGACGTTATGTTGTGTCTGTTCTAGAATGATCTCTTATGGGGAATGTTCGAGAAACCATCTATTCATATGGATGTGTTTCTGTGCGTTTGAGGAGGGACGCTTGCTTGCGTTTATGACATTTATTTTCAATAATTAAGAGATTTCCATTTGTTATTTCAGCTTCAATTATTAAATAAATCTCTGAATACAGTGACACATTTAAACTCTCACTGCGTCCTCAATCAGACTGGTCACTTGGCCTCCAGACTGATGCATTATGTGTTTGTTTACCTTTTTCGCAGTAAACGTAGTGACGATCTACGTCCTGCTTCTTCAAGATTGGGGATTGTCTCCAAGTGTCAGACGTCACCTGGTGGCCATGCCACTGGCGGTTCTACGGGCCATTATCCTCGAGCTGATCTGGAGACAGATTCCCATTGTTTATAACGAACCGTTTAATTTCCTGAGGTCAATCCCGTGCGTAATATCCACGCCGTCCTGCTTTGTGCAGCCACTGATTGTTCGGGCTGGTTCACTATCACTTTTAAATTTGATCGGTTTGTGCCCATTTGTTACCAATAGCTGAAAAGTAAATATTGTAGTGAGAAAGTGGTGGTTGTGATTCTGGGAACAGTGACTGTGCTGAACTGTTTAAAGAACGTTTCCTGGTATTTTTTGCTCACAGCTCATTATCAGCTGGGGAACGAGCCCTGGTTTTGTTCGTAACAAACCTTGTTCAATTTTCCCGTGTCTGGGTCACAACCGAGTTCCTCCAACACATTCTGAACCCCACTTTCCCTTTTCTCCTGATTGTTCTGCTCAATGTCTTCATCGTCAGACACGTTTTAATTACCAGCAGATCCCGCAGGAAACTCCGCGCTCACACCAAGGGGGACATTCAGTCTGACACAGAAATGGGATATCGAAAAAATCCATCATTTTACTGTGTGTGATCTCGGCCAATTTCATCCTGTTATGGTCAACGTTAATGGTGTTTTCTATATGGAGACGGACGTGGTATATTGTGGATAACATTGCGTCTTTAGAATTCTTTGTGCGGGAACTTGGCTTTATGTTGCAGCTCCTCAGTCGCTGCACAAACATTCAGATTTAAGTCGTGATCCAGACTAAGTTCAGACAGCAGCTGAAGAGTGTACTGAAATATCCCTTTATCCAAATTCAATCAATCGAATTCATTCATTCATTAAACCATTCGGGTTTTCCACATTTCATTTTACTGTTTCAGCAATAAAATCGCCGGTCAATATGAGGGTAATGCTGATTTATTTTGAGCTTATCCAACAGGGGGTTGCAGGGAGACATTTCAATGTTTCTGTCAACTCAGGGCCAGTCTCTAAAGGCACCCTCCCACTGACTGGATCGAACAGATTTATTTCTAAACAATAAAAATGGTCACTAAAAAGCACTGAGCAGCGGAGTGAATGATGTTGTTGCTTGGCTTTGTTTTGAAGAAGCTCAGCTGGTGAGAGACAGATTCACTACCAAGTCCTGGTCCTCAGGGAAGAGGAGGAGACCGGTGCCTGAGCTCACGAGTTCGGTTTATGTCACTCTGTCCTTGCTTTCGCCGCTGGGACTCCCACTTCGAATTGGCTTTTGGCAAAATTCATTTCTACAGCCCGTTCACCACATCTCAACTCAACTGGATCCGTTTCCTCTCTCTCCATCTCTCTCTCTATCACACGCTCTCTAGCCTCCACCCTCAGCTCCTCACTTGCACTCTCTCTCCCTCTTTCTCCTCATTTCACTCCCTCCCTCCACATAATCACTTTCTCACTCCATCTCCCTTTCACTCACTCTCTTCCCAAATCTCTCTCTGTCTCTCAACACCTGTCTCCACCTGCTACCACTTTTCTTTCACCTACTAACATTCTCTCTCACTCTCCTGATAACGCTGTCTCTCTCCCGCCTTTCGATCTCTCCACCAACCCGACCATATCTGTCTATCCTCTACTCCACTCCCCAGCATCTCAACCCATCCCCATCAACGGGTCAAAGGGAGACGGTAGGGGAAGCAAAAGAGAGTGTGTCGGAAAGAGATTGAGGGAGGGAATGGAATGAGATTCAGTCAGAGGAAAAGGAAGGATGAGAGAGAGAGAGAGAGAATGCGCATGGAGGGAGAGAGGAGAGAGAGACCGGGGTATAGAAAGAGCGAGTGGAGAAGAGAGAGTGGGAGTGCGGAGAGGGAGAAAGTATCGGAGGGTGCAGAGGGAAAGAGAAATACAGCTGGAAGCGGGTAGAGCGATTGAGTGGGAACAGGTCGATATAAAGAGTGGTTAGGGCGGAGGGAGAGTGTGGAGGGAGTGGAGTGAGAATGGGATGGGAGAGAGAGGAGACAGAGATTGGGGAAGAGAGAGATTCGGAGGGGTAGACAGACAATGGGTCGTGGATGGTGACGGAGAGGGAAGTGGACTAGAGAGTAGGAGGGGAAGGACAGTGGGAGGGAAGCAGGGTCAGAGAATGTTGGGTGGGCATTGGGGGAGGAAGAGATTGTGGGATGAATGTTGAGAGAGTAAGGGAGGAATAAAACACAACATGAGAGAAAGAGTGGCGTTAGAAAGAGAAATGGGAGTGGGGAGAAATATATCGAGAGAAATACGGAGTGGGGAGTGTGGGTGGTGTGTAGAGAGAGTAATCTGGGGATATCGAGTGACAGAAAGTGATGTTGAGAGAGTGAAAATGAGAGGAATGTGTAGTATAAGAGAGAGAGAGAGAGAGAGAATGAGGTCGAAACAGCGGGCGAGTGGGACGGAGAAGACAGAGAGAGAGAAAAAGAGAGTGAACGAGTTAGAGAAAGAGAGAGTGTGGGATGATGGTACTGAGAAAGAAAGAGAGAGAGGGAGTGAGGTAGGGAGAGAGGGAGAGCCAGACTGGTGCAGACAGTGAGAGGGAGATGTTTGGAGAGAGAGACAGCGTGGGTGGGAGAGGATAGAGACACAGAGTATTGGGTAGAGCGAGAGAGAGGAGTGAGTTGCAGAGAGAGAGTTAAAAAGGGCAGAGGGTAGGAGAGTTTGGGAGGGGTGTAAAGGTAGGAAAAATGTGAACAGGGTAGAGGGAGAGAGACAGAGTGTGTGGGAGGGAGTAGACATGGAGAGTAGGTTTTGGGAGGAGAGAGGGAGCGTGTGGTTTGTACATGAAGCGAAAGAGAGTGAGGGAGGTTTGTGGAGCGATAGAGTTGAAGCGGGTGGAGAATAAGGGAGAGTCGGACCGGTGTGGAGAGGGAAATATCAAGAGAGTGGTGGGAGTAGAGAAGAGAGAGTTGCCGGGGTAGAGAGAATGGAAGCGGGGCAGAGATGTTGGGAGAAGGATAGAGAGAGTGTGAGAGGGGATAGAGAGAGAGGGACCCGGGAGAGTGTGTGGGTGTGCGTTGGGGAGAGAACGTGGGAGGGTTCTAAGAGTGACGAGTGGGATTATGGTAGAGAATGGCAGAGAGGTAGAGAGAGAGGGAGAAGGGAGAGACAGAAAGGATGGGGATGGAGAGAAAAAAGAATGGGAGTGCTTAGAGAGGGAGAGAGTGGGAGAAGGGTAGAGTGTGACGGATAGAGCGAACTAGAGAGAGAGATAAAGACAGACAGCGACAGGGAGTGGAAGGGCTGTGCAAAGAGAGACAGAGAGAGAGTGGGAGGCAGTAGAGAGGGAGAAACAGTACAGAGAGAAAGAGAGCGAGAGTGGGAGTGGTGTAGAGAGAGTGAGAGTGAGAATGCGAGCGGTGTAGACAGTGGTGGGGGTGTAGAGAGAGAGAGAGAGAGTGGAGGATGTATATTGCGCGAGTGGGAGGAAGTCGAGACAGAGTGGACAGAGTGAGAAGGAGTAGATAGAGAGAGAAGGAGAGGAAGATAGAGAGTGTGGGGGAGGGAGAGACAAAAAGAGAAACAGACAAAGAGAGAGAGCAAGAGAGAGTGGGAAGGATGTAGCGAGAGAGAGAGACAGAGAGAGTGGACGCGGATGGAAAGCGTGAGAAGCAGAGGGGGAGAGTGAGTGATGGTGGTGAGTACAATGAACGAGGGGGAGGTGGTTAGAGATAGAGTGGGGGTGGTTTAGCGAGAAAACGGAAGGGGTAGACAGACAGTGTGTGGATGTGGGTAGAGAGAGTATGTGAGTGTGGCAGAGAAAGAGATTGGTAAGGAGTAAAGAGAGAAAGGGAGAGAGGGATGACATTAGACAGAAAGGGAGAAAGTTGGGAGAGAGAGGGGTTGTGAATAGGGAATGGAGACAGAGAGAGTGAGAGGGATTTGAGAGACAGAGAGTGTTACGAGGGTAGAGAGAGACTGACAGAGATGAAGAGAGGGGAGGCGAGAGGGAGAGAGTGTGAGGGGGTATAGAGGGTCAGAGGGGGGCGGTATGGAGAGAGCCTGTGGGAGGGGGAAGGTGGACAGTCGGCTGGGAGAGCGGCAGAATGGCAGTGGAAAGAGAGCGAGAGCGGGGTTAGAGAAAGAATGGGAAGGTGTTCGAGAGAGAGAGAGATAGAGATAGATTCTTGGAGTAAGCCGAGTAAGAGTGAGCTCCAAAGGAGTAGAGAGGAACTGTTGGAGGGGAGTAAGAGAGAGAAGGAAGGGAGTAGATAAAGATTGGGAGGCTGGTAGAGACCCAGAGTGGGAGACTGATCGAGAGAGTGCGATGAGGTTAGACAGAGTGGGAAGTGTAGACAGAGGGAGTTTAGAGAGAGAGACTGGGGAGCAGGGGTAGAGAGAAAGGGACAGCTCGGGAAGAGGGCAGAGAGAGATTGCGGGAGGGCTGAGAGACACTGAAGAGAGAGAGAAGGAAGAGGGTAAGGAGAGATTTGGAGGGTGGTAGAGAGAGTGGAAGGAGATGAGAGAGAGAAAGGGTGGGAGGTATTTGAGAGCTTGAGTGCGAGGGCATAGGGAAATTACGTGGGAATATATTCGAGAGAGAGCGAGAGAGATTGGGGTAGACACAGAGAAAGTGAGGGGAGAGAAAAAGGGAGCGAGTAGAGAGAGGGAGATAACTTTGGAAAGTGTGGAGAGAGATGGAACGAAAGTGGGAGGGGGTAACTAGAGAAAGTGGGACGGGTGCAGAAAGAGAGTAGGAGGGTGGAAGAGAAAGAGATTGGTGGGGTAGAGTGAGCGTTTGGGAGGAGTTATAGAGAGACAGACAGAGAGAAACAGAAACAGAGAGCAGCAGAGAGGGGGAGGGGTCTGGAGACAGAGAGAAAGAGAGTGAGGGTTAGAGACTGAAGGGTGTGTGGAAGGGAGAGAGTTGAATGAGGGTAGAGATAGAGGGGGAGAGGCAGAGAGAGAGAGACAGAGAAAGAGAATGTGTGACGCTGTTGTAGTGAATGAGAAATGGAGGGGGAAAAGAGTGAGTAGGAAGGGGGCATAACGAGAGAGAAAGTGGGATGTTTTTAGAGAAAGAGTGTGTGGGACTTGAGTAGGGAGTGAGGTAGAATGGGAGGTGGGAGAGAGTGTGTGAGGCTCGTAGAGGACGAATGGGTGGAGTAGAAAGCGGAAAAGAGTGAGTGGAAATTGTTTCGAGAGAGTGTGGCCCCGGATGGAGAGAAGAGTGTTTGGGGAAGAGAGAGAGAGAGGAAGGGGTAGAGAGACATTGTGAGTTGTTTAGGGAGAGAGTGGAAGTCGTGTTGAGCGACAAAGTGGTTGGGGGTTCGGGAGAGAAGAAAGGGAGGCCAGAGAGAAAGAGAGAGAGTGGGAGATTCTTGAGAGAGTGAAGAAGAGAGATACGGAGGAGTGTAGAGAAACAGTGACTGACAGAGAGACAGGCAGCCAGAGAGAGTGGAAGGGGTTTGCAGAGAGTGCGAGACCGATAGAAAGAGAGTAACAGAAATAGGAGAGAGATAGAGATAGAGAATGAGAGACAATGCTTGGGGTGTGAGGAGAAAGTGCGAGAATGGGAGGTGAGTAGAGAAACTGAGAGTGAGTGTGGGAGTGAGGTAGAACTTTTGGGAAAGGGAGTAAAGTGGGTGGGAGTGTTTAAAGAGAGTGTGGGTAGGAGTGTAGTGAGAAAGAATCGGAGTGGTTCGAGAGAGGGGTAGAGGGTAAATAGAGAGAGAGAATAGGTAGAGAGAGCAATAGTTGGAGGTTGTTAGAGAGAGACTGAGTGGGAGGAAGGAGAGAGAGGGACAAGGAGAGAGAGAGAGATAGATAAAGAGAGAGCAGCAGAGAGTGGGAGGAACATTGAGAGAGAGTAGGAGAGGGTAAAGAGAGTGCGTGTGGGAGGAGTTATAGACAGATACAGAGAGAAACAAAAACAGAGACCAAGAGAGAGTCGGAAGTGTGCAGATAGAGGGAGACAGAGTGGGGGATGTAGAGATTGAGTGGGAGTGGGTTAGGGAGAGAGAGTGGTAGGAGTGTATAGAGAGAGTGGGCCAGGTAGACAGCGAGACAGTAAGACAGACTGGGACACGGTTGGAGTGAGTGAGAAAGCGAGTGGGATGAGAGAGAGTCCGAAGGGGGTATAGAGAGAGGGAGGGAAGGTATTGAAGAAAGAGAGTGTGCGAGTGAAATACAGAGAGAGGGAGAGTGGGAGGAAGGAGAGAATGGGAGGCGGGTAGAGAGAGAAAATGGGAGGACTGTCGAGAGAGGGACAAAAAGTCAGTGGAAGGCGGTTCGAGAGAGAGTGGCGGGGAATAGAGAGACAGTGTCGTCTGGGGCAGAGAGAGTTTGGAAGTTGTAGAGAGACAGTTGGAGTTGATTAAAGAGAGAATAGACATGCTGTAGAGAGAGAAAATGGATAGGGATTAGGGAAAGAGAAAGGAGGCGAGAGAGAGTGTGTGTGGATGATGGAGAGAAAGTGAGGTTTTTTGAGAGAGAGAGACGGAGGAGGGTGGCTAGAGAGTGACTTACAGAGAGGGGGCCGGAGAGACAGAAAGACAGAGGGAGAAAGTGGAAAGGGTTTGCAGAGAGCGTGAGACAAAGTGACAGTGGGAGGCAGCAGAAGGAGATACGAAAACAGAGAATTATAGAGAGTGGTTGGGGTGTATAGAGAAAAAGAGAGAGCGAGAGGTGAGTTGAAAGATTGAGAGTGAGAGTGGGAGTAAGGTAGAGATAGTTGTAAGTTGTGAAGTGCATGTGGGAGTGTGCAGAGAGAAAATGGGGAGATGTGTGGTGAGAGAGAATGGGAGTGGTTAGAGAAAGGGGTTAGAGGGTAGAGAGGGACGGAATGGTAGAGAGAGAGAGAGAGACAGTGGGGGATGTTAGAGGAGGGAGAGAGAGAGCGACATATACAAAGCGAGAGAGACCAAAGAGAATGGGAGGGAGGTAGCGAGAGGAGGAGTGAGAGAGAAAGAGAGTGGGACATGGATGAAGAGAGGGAAGGGGGATCGAGAGAGATTGGGGAGATAAGAGAGAGTGGGAGGATCTTAGACAGAGTGTGGGAGGGGCTTAGAGAGTGAGGGAGAATGGTTTGGGGTTGGAGAGAGAGGCAGGAGAGAGAGTGTGTGCGGGTAAGGGGTGGAGAGAGAGTGTGTGAGGGTTTTGAGAGAGTTGGATGAGGGCGGAGAACGTGTGACCAAGAGAAATGCAGACAGAGAGAGAGAGTGCAAGGGGTTTGCAAAGCGAAAGACCGAGAGAGAGAGTGGGAGCGAGTATAATGAGTGAGTCACCGTGAGAGAGAGTAGTTCAGGTTCAGAGAGAAAGAGAGAGGGAGGAGATTGAGGCAGGAAGAGGAAGAGCAGGAGTGGAGTACAGAGACAGAGAGGGAGAAGAGAGAGGCAGAGGGGGTAGAAAGAGAGCGCGATTGACAGCGACGGAGTAGAGAAAGGCATTGCGAGGGGAGGAGAGAGGGAGAGTGGGATGGAAGAGAGATAGTGTGAGGTTAAGAGAGAGAACGTGGGAAGTGAGGGAGAGTGGGACGTGGTATAGAGGATATAGAGTGGGACGGTGCAGAAATAGAGAGTGGGAGGGGGTAGAGAGAAAGTGGGTGTAGAGAGCGCATGTAGGGTTTTATAGAATGTGAGAGTGGGAGGGTATAAACATAGAGAGACGGACTGAGCGAGAGAGACTTGGAGAGCATTGAGCGAAACACAGAGAGTGAGAAGTGAGTAGAGAGAGACTGTGGGAGGTTGGAGAGAGAGAGGGAGGGGGAATGAGTGAGAAGGAGCTTAGTGAGATGTGGGAGGGTGGTAGACAGGGAGTGGGATGGAAAGAGAGCGACTGTAGCAGGGGACGAGAGATAGAGAGGGGGAGGGGAGAAAAATACAGAAGTGGAGGGCGGGAAGAGAGAGTAAGTGTGTCGAGATAGAGTCGGGGTAGAGACTGCGTGGAAGGGGTGGACAGAAAGTGAGAGAGGGAGGGTGTCAGAGAGGGTGTGGGAGTGTGAAGAAATAGAGGGCTGGAGAGTGCGAGAGAGACTGGGAGGGGGTAGACAGACAGACCGAGTGTTCGAAGGGATCAGAGAGAGAGTGCGGGAAAGAAAAGAGCAATCACCATAATCCAACTGTTCCAGGAAGAAACCGTATTTCCAACAGCTTCTGTGAGCAGAATAACTTCAGCAGTACGATAATATTGGAGACAATCTTAATTTTCTTTTGTTATGAAATTAACTGCCATTGGGAAAATAAGCTCTTTCGAATTAATATTCTGCATTGTTTTTATTTTTTCACTTGTCTTCATTTGTGTTCGTGTGTGTATATGCGTCTGTGTATGTGTGTCTTGGTCTGTTGGTGTCTGTGTTTGTGCATGTTTCAATATGTCTCGGTTTGTAAAGAAAGATAAATATTGATTCATATATTTACAATGTCCAAACTGTTTGTCATTTACCTTTCCATCCTTGCTGGAGACATTTTGCGTTGACTTTAAATACGTTTTAACAAATTTAAGATATCTACCTGACTTGTCCCTCACATTGCACCAAACTCAATCTAAGACGGATGTTATGGAGTCGGCTAGTTACCCTCATAATATTTTATGATAGTAGGCACGATTTTAACTTTATTCATATTTAAAAGGCGGATGTGAAGTAGATAATCTCGGTGCAATTCAGCTGGTCAAACCACTCGCTGGAAGCAAAACAGTGTTCTTAAAATCACTGCATTTGAAACACGAAAAAGAAATTTAGAATAATTAACGATTTAAAAACACTACCGCCAGTCAGGAATCATCTGCTGAAGAATGGAGCCTTTTTCCCACTTCAGCAACGTCTGTTACAGCTGCCAGTTTCTCTGCTACAACTAAAGTAAACCAGATGAACATTCTAACTGAGAGAACTGGTCACTCCACTGCCATTGTTAAACGAGGCTTCTCTGAGACACTTCTGCACGTCTGCTTTACAAACTCTTTTGGAAAAGAAAGGAGCCACGAACAAAATAATCTTGTCAAAGCGGGAGTAGAAAATGAAAACATCACCCTCGAACCTTTGTCGAAACAAGGATAAAGATGTATTCTCAAACAGCAATTTAAGTGCGAATTCCCTTGCCCACAAGTTTGTGGGGTCTGTATGTTTGCATTAATTCAAAGTTGTCTTACTTAGGTATTTGACAGAAATGTGATTCAAAGGTAATAAACTACAGATAAGGAAGTGTGGCTGAGACCGCAACCAAATCAACCACGCTCTCAGTGCCTGGTTTAGAACGCGCAAAGTGTCCAATGACCCACTCCTGGTCCATCGCACTTTCTTGCTTTGTTATGCAGTCCCATGAATCTGCTAGCCAGGGGCAGTTGGGGGCCACTTTCCCCTCGTACGTGGACCACAGAAACAGCTGAGACCATTTAGCCCCTCAGGCCTGGCACACCCAGTTTGGTATGGGGTTTAAAAGTGTTCTTAGGAAAAAGAAATGAATTTCGATGTGAAGCAACTGGGTCGTCTCTCCTTACACAAGTTCCGATGTCTCCACTTGAAATTCTTGTTGTGAACCCAGATTTTCTGTGGGTACAGTTCCTGCGCTCCCACCCTCCCGGCTCCCATACCTCACCCACGAATCACTCACAAAATCCTCTGGTCTGTCTGACTGCAGCATTCCTCAGCAGATTTTCCAGGAAAATACCAACCACCTACTTTCCAGTAAGATGAAGAGAAAACGCAGAATTTGGTCATTCGCCCCTCTCACCATAAAACAGCCTTGCCCTACAATAAGACGATGAATGGCCTGCTCTTGGCCTCAACTTCTCTTTGATGCCCAATTCCTTGTCGCTCTTAATTCCCTGACCGGTCAAAAATCCCTCGAGCACAACCCATGGTAAATATCTCATTGTCCTGGTTCCCCAATTCACTGGAATAGAGGTGTCTCACCAGTTAATCCGTTTTGTTAGATGGAAACACTCTGCACATAAACAGTGGGTTCCACTGAATTGGAAGGAAGATACGAACACGAGTTTGGTGTGACAGGTCCGAATGCCAAGGCAGTAATTTGACTGAGTGTCAGGGCGCTGACGTCGAAACCATCTGCTAATTAAATTGAACACCCCAGAAAAGCTCTCCTCGCCTCGTAAAGACTGAATGAAAACCAATTATTTCTACTGCGTAAAGAAATGAAATAACAATTTATTATGCTATTTCTGGCAGTGAACACGAAACAAAACGATCAACAAAACCAATCCCCTTTCTCTTAACGAATCACTCTCGAACCCCAAGCGATATCAAAGTGTTACTCCAATAACATAATTAATAAATATTGATGTAACATAATCACTCAAACTCCATACATTCCTAAGTTGTCTTCTTCCGAACACCCGATTATGCTATTTTCTTCTAGATTCTGATTAAGCTCTCATCTCCTTGGAGCGACTTCTTACTTTTACTGTGAGTATTTGTAGCATTCTTACATTTTTGTAAAGATTAGAATGCAAAACTTCGAGACTATTTTGATGCAGTCTGAACTGAGAGGCTTCGAATTCGCAAACGGTCCATATCGCAGATCGAAGAAATAATGTTGCAGATGCTTTGACTCCGAGGGCTAAAAATTAAATTAAAACAGATAACGCAGAACTCTTACTGTCCAAACTTATCGAGTACGCACGCAGAATCAGCAAAGAGTGCGTAACTTTAGATTACCTATTTATGTATTTTGCAAAAAGGGTATTAAGGTTCAGAGAAAAAGAAGAAAAATGAAGCCATCTTTTAATTATGACAGTTCATCTTCTTTAATAGAGAGGTGCCTTTCTGAGCTGAGAGATTCTGAGAGCACGTGTGTGACATGTTGTCAGGTGCAGAGATTACTGCGAATTTATAATATGTAACAATCAGCGTGACATTGGGTTTTGATTTTAATAGCAACCGGATTTGAATGTAGCCAATTGATTTAAGTTATGTTCAGTATCACAAAAAAACAATGGAATTGAAATTTGATTGTTTTGAAACCATTTGGTTAATGACGGGGTCTTCAGAAACGAAACAAGGAAGGACATTTTGAAAATTTCCCAGAGCGAGCTGCCCACCGAGAGCATGTGTAATTTGCAAGGGCTCTCAAAACTGTCAATGACAAGTATCAGAATATGCCATCTTTTAAAACATCGGAGAAACAATTTATCACTAAAAAATATACACAGTAAAAAGAATGAAGGCCGCCCAGGAGAAGACCGCAGAAACAGAAGGACAGAAGAAATCAGCAGAACGCAAAGCACACAGGGAAGATTAGAGATTCTGAATACAGCAAGGAAGAGAGCATAAAAGATTGCTTGGACTTTGAGAAATTAAGTTCATTTAATGTTTATTAATCATGTTATAAAAGGAGTATTTTTAATAGAGTTTGGTCAGATTGTGTGTATTTAAGAAAGAAGGGGGTCGAGTTTGTTAATTGCTTTGCTTCGTGTTCAGTGTTAGAATTAGCAACATGAATTACATTATTTCCATAAACTTTGGAATGGCAGGGTTTTCTTTCTCACTGACGCTATTAGCAGATTCCGTGGCAAGACAAGGTTTTGTGGGTTTTTTTATTTAATTAGCAGTCGGTTTTTAAAACAATGCTGACAAGAAAATTATTATTATTTTCCTCACAACTGGCATCAAGCTATCCACTACATTTCTTTTCTGTTTTCGCTCTCCATCCTGTTTGAAATATTCGCTGTCACAATCGCTGCTTTGTCATCTGCGGGATCCTCTCAGGAATCTAAAGAGTATTGAAGAACTTTGATCTCCCTCAATAGTTCGAAATGTGGCTTGTAGAACTAATGAATTTACGGGAGTAAAAGATCCATTGTGTGTATACCAGTTTTGGAAAAATAAATCCAGCATGCTCAATCTTCAAGCTGCATGTATATTTCGCCATTTTTCTGGTGCAGAGTTCAACCACTCTTCACCGCAATGATTTCTTTTCGAGTAATTCCTCTTCTAATTTCTTTGTGTTTCTGAATTCCCTGGGTCACCCATTTTCCTGATATTTATGGACGATTTTCTGTTACATCCTCTGTGGAGACAATGCCAACATATTCATGTCACTGCGCAGGTAGATAGCCTCTGTTACCCCCGAAATACACCAGAGAATGACGCTGGAGATAACGGAGATAAGGATGTGTGTGCAGGCTGCAGCGATTTACAAAAACAGGAGGTGGTAAAGGACATAAGGAGTTTACAAAGGTCGAATAGTGTGAATTCCAGAAGAAGTTATTTCGATAAGAAGGTTTTACTAGCAGACGGATGTTGGAGAAAATAAAGATGCGTGTTCATACTTGAGCAGGTAACAGTGATGGAGAGTTGTCGGTGATTCTGGATAATGTGACGGGTAGGGAGCGGCTGCTGGGAAATGTTACAGGAGTAGGGAATGGGTTTAGTTGCTGGAGGATAAAACAGGGATAGCGATTGTGTGTAGGTACTCGAAAATGTTACATGTGTAGGAGGTGGGTACAGAGGATGGAGAATGTTACAGGGATAGGGAGTGGCTGTAGTTGCTGAAGAAAGTTACAGAGAGGGAGGTGTGTAGTTCCTGGGGAATGATACAGGGATAAGGAATCTGTGTAGGTGCTGGGGTATGTTTCAGGTGAAGGGAGTCGCTTGTTGCTGGAGGATGTTGCAGCGATAGAGAGCGGTTGTAGGTGATGGAGAATTTTACAGGGATACGGATAGGTGCATGTGCTTGAGAATGTACAGAGATATGGAGCGGATAGGTACTCGAGAATGTAACAGGATAGGAAATGAGTGCAGTAGCTGGGCAATGTTACAATGATAGGGAGTCGTTGTGGTTGCAGGAGACGTTTATACAGATAGAGAACGTTGAAGCAGGCGGAAGAGGCACAAAGTGGAGAGGAAGCTGGATGAAATTACTCAGAGAGTGCAAGGAAAACGAAAGAGGTGATTACAGAATTTTGGAGAAATGCTGATGGAGGAGGTGTTTGAAGAAATAGAGAGGATTGAATTCGCGAGAAGATAACATTAGCTTTACGGCATGGTAGGTGAAACAAATAGGAAACCAAGGCTGGAGACATCTCAGGTATATGAAAGCAAGGCTAGAGAATTTATAGAAATAGAAAAACAAGTCTGGATTTGTTACATAAGTAGGAAAGCAAGGCTGGAAATGTGAAAGGGATCAAGGCTGGAGATGTCACATAGATTAGTAAGTACGGCTGAAGATGTCACAGCCACAGGAAATCAAGGCTGGAGATTTTACACAGATTTGAAAACAAGATTGGGGATGTTACAGAGATAGGAAAGTAAGGTTAGAGATCTTACACAGACAGGAACGCAAGGCTGGAGATGTTAGAGAGACAGGAAAGCAAGACTGGAGATGTTACACGGATTGGAAAGCAAGACTGGAGGTAGAACATAGAACATATAGAACATAGAACAATACAGCACAGAACAGGCCCTTCGGCCCACGATGTTGTGCCGAATTTCTATCCTAGATTAAGCACCCATCCATGTACCTATCCAAATGCCGCTTAAAGGTCGCCAATGAATCTGACTCTTCCACTCCCTCGGGCAGCGCATTCCATGCCCCCACCACTCTCTGCGTAAAGAACCCACCCCTGACATCTCCCCTTTTCCTTCCACCCTTCACCTTAAATTAATGTCGCCTTGTAACACTCTGTTGTACCCGGGGAAAAAGTTTCTGACTGTCTACTCTATCTATTCCTCTGATCATCTTATAAACCTCGATCAAGTCACCCCTCATCCTTCGCCGTTCCAACGAGAAAAGGCCGAGAGAGGAAAGCATGCCTGGAGATGTTTATGAGACGGAAGAGCAAGTCTGGAAATGTTATAGCGATATGAAACCAGGGCTGGAGTTATTACATAGTTAGGGAAACAAGGCTGGAGATGTAAATGTTAAGGAAAGCGTGGCTGGATATGTTATGGAGATAGGAAAACAAGGCTGGAGATGTGATAAAGTTAGTAATGCAAGGCTGGGGATGTTATAGAGATAAGAATACAAGGGTCGAGGTGTTGCAGACGTAGGAGAGCATGGCTGGAAATGTTATAGAGATAGCAAGTCCGGACTGGACATGTTATGAAAACAGGGAAGCAATGATAGAGAAGTTACAGAGATAGGCAAGTAAGGCTGGTGATAATACAGCAACAGGAAATCAAGGTCTCAGTCATTACAGAAAGAGCAAAGCAGGGCTGGAGACGTTGCAGAGATAGCAGAGCAATGCTGGAGGCATTATACCCATAGGGAAACAAGGCTGAAGACGCTTTTGTGTTTGGAAAACAAGACGTGATATGTTTTGGCCGTAGGAAGTCAAAGATGGTGATCTTATAGAGATAGGAAATGAAGCCTGGCAATGTTACAGAGTTAGGATTTCAAGTCTGGAGTTGACACCACAAGGCTGGAGATGTTAGGAAAGATGAAAGCAATGTGGGATTTGTTTGGATATAGGAAAGCACAGCGAGAGATGTTACAGAGATAGAAAAGGAAGGCTGTAGACTTTATAATGATAGAAATGCAATGTTGGAGATTATACAGAGAAAGGAGTGCAAGACTGGAGACATTATAGAGTTGGGAATACAAGGCTGGGATGACACAGGGATAGGAAAGGAAGGCTGGTGATGCTACTTCGACAGGAAAGCAGGTCTGGAGCTGTTCCGGAGATATGAAAACAAGGCTTGAGATATTACACGGACAGGAAAGCAGCACTGGCGATGTCAGAGAGATAGGAAAGCAGGGCTGAAGACATTACGTGGATTGGAAACCAACGCTGGAGATGTTACACAGATATGAAAGCAACGTTGGATATGTTACAGAGTGATGAAAGCATGGTTAGAGCGGTTACATTGATAGAAAAACAAGGTTGGAGATGTTATTGAGATAGAACAGCAGGGCTGCAGTTGTGACATGGATAGGAACGCATCGCTGGTGATGTTATAGAATGGGAAAGTAAGGCTGGTGCTATTACAGGGATAGGGAAACAAGATGGAGATGGTACTTACATAGGAAAGCAATTCTGGAGATGTTACATGGAGAGGAAAGCAAGGCAGGAGATTTTACAGAAATAAGAAACCAAGTCTGGAGATGATGCAGAGATCGGAAAGCAAAGATGGAGATTATACATGGAGATGAAAACAAGGTTGGAGGCATTACCGCGAAAGGAAAGCAAGGATGGAGATGTTAAATAGATACGATAGTGTGGCCGAAGATGTTACAGAGATAAGGCTTCGGGGCTGCAGATGTTATTGAGTTAGGGCAGGAAGGGTGGGGAAAGAAAAGCAAGACTGGAGATGATACAGAGATAGGAAAGTTAGTTTGCAGATTATACAGAGATAGGAAAGCAAGGCTTGAGAAGTTACATAGATAGGAATGCAACACCAGAGGGCTTAATAGAAATAGGAGATCCAAGCTGCTGATGTTGTAGAAATAGGAAAACAACATTACTGATTTTGCAGAGATAGTAACACAAAGCTGGAAGTGTTACATCCATCGAAATGCAATGTTAGAAGTCTTACAGTGATAGGAAAGCAAGACTGGAGATATTTTAAAAAATAGGAAAGCAAATCTTGAGATGTTACACAAATAGGAAAGAGATGCCTAAGATTTTGTAGAGATGGGAAATCAAGGTTGTAGATAGTGCAAAGGAAGGGAAGGAAGGCTGGAGATAACAAATAGACCGGAAAAGAAGGCTAGAAGTATTAACCAGATCAGAACACAAGCTTGGAGATGTTACAGAGTTCGAAAAGCAAGGCTGGGAATGGCCCACATGCAGAAACGCAAAGCTGGAGATGTTGCAGAGATAGGAAAAGAATGCTGGAGACTTTACATAGGTAGGAAAGCAAGGCTGGGGATTTTTCAGAGACAGGAAAACAACGCTGGTGATGTTACTCATTCAGCAAAGCAAGCCCAGAGATTTTGTAGAGATCAGCTGGCTGGGCAGATTCTTTTACAGAGATAGAAAAACAACGGTAGAGATGTTCCATCGTAACGCAAGATAGAACTGGAGATGTTACAGAGAGAGGAAAGGACAGATGGAGATGTGACACAGGTAGGAAAATAAATCTAGAAATGTTACAGAGAGAGGAAACCAAGAGACTGGAGACTATGTAGACATAGAAAATCAACACTGGATGTGCTACAGCGATAGGAAAGCCAGGTTGGAGATGTTTCCGACATAGCAAAAAACATGGTTCGAGATGTTACAGAGATAGGAAAGGAAAACTGGAGATGTTGCAGAGATAAGGAAGCAAGGCTGGAGATGTTGCCGAAATTGAAAAACAATTCTGGTGATGTTACAAAAGTAGGAGAGAAAGGCTGGAGATGTTATGGATATCGGAAAGCTGAACAGGAGATGTAACATAGAAAGGAAAGCAGCGCTGAAGATGTTAAAGAGACAGGAAAGCAAGGCTGTTCATGTTACAGGCATAGGAAAGAACAGCGAGTTTTCAAAAGATTTGTTGCTCAGGTTGAGGTTGTGGATGTCGCCTTGCTCTTTGAGCTTGTTGTTCGTTTTCAGACGTTATGCCACCATATTAGATAACATCATCAGGGAGCCTCCGGATGTAGCACTGGTGCAGGGCACACTTTCGATTTATATGTTTCGGTTTCCTTGGGTTGCTGATGTCATTTCACCACAGGAATAGAGGTAACAAAGCAAGGCTGGAGATATTACAGAGATAGGAATGCACGTCAGGGGATATTCTCGGGATAGAAAAGCATGGCATCAGATGTTACAGAGAATGGAAAAGAAGACTGGAGATATTAGGATATAAGAAAGCAATGATGGCGATTTATAGAGACAGGGCAAACAAAGCTGGAGACTCGACAGAGATAGCAATGTCTGTGCATGCGAGAGCAGGCTCATGAGAACTTTTAATCCGTTCACAGGATAACGTGTGTTGGGTGACAACTGAAGTTTAGAGAGATGGGAGGGGTGAGAAGGCTGATGGTGATTACAGGGAAACGAAGCCATGGAGTGGCTGGAGATGCGTACAGACAAAGGGAGATGTCTGGGGGCTGGAGGTGATTTGAGAGATATGGGAGTGGTTTGGAGCTGGAAGTGGTTAGAGGAAAAGGGGGGTGTACGTTCTGTAGGAGGTAAGAGAAATAGGGAGGCATGTAGGAGCTGAAGGAGATTAGAAAGATAGGGAGGATTGTAGGGACAGGAGATGTTTGGAGAGTTAGGGAGGGGTAAAGGAGCTGGAGGTTTTAGCGAGAAATGATACAATGTAGGATGTCGATGTGGTTAGAAAGATCAGGAGGGCTGCAGTTGCTGGACAAGTGTCGAGAGATAGGAAGGGTGAAGGGCTTGGAGGAAGTTAGAAATTTATTTGAGAGGGATTAAGAAGCTGGAGAAGTTTGGAGAGACGGGGATGTTGCAGGGTTTAAAAGAGATGAGAGAAATACGGAGGGGTGCAGGGTTTGGAAGAGGTTCGATAGAAAGGGAGGAGTGTCGGGTTTGGAGGAAGGTAGAGCTGTAGGAAGTGGTGTGCGGTATGGAGGAGGCTAGTAAGACAGGAAGGACTGCTCTGCCTGGAGGAGATTATCGAGTTATGGGTGATGTTGAAGCTGGAGGAGTTTAGAGAAATTGGTAGGGGTGTAGTCTTGTGGAGCATAGAGACATAGGAAAGGATGCAGAATCGTGGAGATTTGTGAAAGAGCAATATGTGCAGGAGTAGAAGGAGGTTTGTGAAATAGGGAGGAGTGTGCAGGTTGGAGGAGGGTACAGAAACAGCGACGTTGTAGGATTTGGAGCAGGTTTGAGAGTTCAGGAGGGGTGTTAAGAAAGTAAGGGAGTGAATGGCATGTAGCGTTTGAAGAAGGTTTGATAAATTGGGTGGGGTGTCGTGTTTGGAGAAGGTTAGAGAGATGGTGTTGTTGGGTTTGGAGGATGTTAAAGACGTTGGGTGGATTTAGGGTTAATTGGAGATTAAAGGGACCTGGTGAGGTGGGTGGTTCAGATGAGTTTAAAGAAATGATGTGTAGTAAAGATTCTGCCAGAATTTACTGTTGAAGGTCGGTCGATGAAGGTTACGGAGGAAAGGTGGTCTCTGAGATCGAGATGGATGTAGAGTCTGGAGGCGATGACATGGAAGATTGAGTGGGAGAGGTGAGCAGTTTCAAAACAGAATTGTACAATGACTTAATGGAAGAAATTCATTGTAGAAACCTGTGTAATAGACAAGGCGTTATGAGAACCTTGAAGGAGTGAGGCATTTTTGTGTACAATCACAAAAGACAGAGAATCAGTGTCATATACCACAGGAGAGGGCCTTCGGTTGACAGCAACACAAATAAGAAGATGTGTAGACTCCCCAAACTCATCATTCATGATGTCAGATTAAGTATTGTCTTTGAAAAGTCCTGCTGGCTCGGAAATCTCTGGCTGACGCCCCTCCCTCAGGTGACAGATAACTGTCCATCCACATTGAACAACACTTGGGGAAAGTTTTGAGAGTGTTTAAAGATGCAGAATGTACCACTACCGATAACGGCTCAGCAGCAGCGTTGCTGATTGGGTTTGTTGGGTATCAAAGTACATAGCTGCTAGGCTGGGCCTACACTGTGCTGACGACTAAGAAGGAGAAATATACTTGACCCCATCGATGACCGTATTGGTGCCAGTGACACTTTCACAAGGCATTTTTGGAGACAGAGTCCCAAATTTATATTGTGAATCCCCACTTCTGTGTGTGTGTTTAACACTATCACTTGCCTCAACAGGACAGATTTTGAATAGACCTGTCAACTCAATACTGGGATGTGTGAAGAATTCAGATCATTTCCAACAGCAGCAGAATTGTATTCCAGCACAATTTGACTATCACTCCCTGGCATATGGCTCACTTTAGCTGGAAATGTGATGCTGGAAAAGTGCAGCAGGACAGGCAGCATCCAAGGAACTGGAGAATCGTCGTTTCGGGCAACAGCCCTTCTGAGGAATTCAAGTTACCCTGACCAACAATCCAGGAAATAAACCCTTGATCAATGAAGCACACAGAAGGGCAGCACAATTTACACCTAAAAATAAGGTGAAGTTACCGATCAGGACCACGTACCAAATAAAATAAACTGCAAGTGAGAGACATATCTATACAACAAATCAAAATTATTCTCTGCAATATTGCCACATGCAGATGGTTGAATGGTGTTGGACAATCAAACAACTCACTGGTGGAGGCGGCTCCACACATGTCGCCTTCCTCAAAGATTGAAGAGTCCAGCACAAAAATACAAAAGATACGGCTGAAGCATTCACAACAATATACAGTTAGAAGGGTCAATGGAATGATCTGTTTACTCTCCTGCAGACGAGAGACTTCAACTAATTCGATTCATTTCCTGTCGTATCCAAAAATGACTGGCGGGATTGGAGAATCCAAAGTTTTGTGGATCCCGATCACATTCCATTCAAGTTGTTCCTGTTGGGCTACAGCACTAGCATTAATCTGACAATATGGGACAATCGCCAAGTATGTCCTGGACACACTCAGCCAAAACATCAGACATTCAATGAATGCCCCACTTTTCTAATATCTTTCCGTAATAATGTTTTGATAGATTTCATTTGCAGTGGTATCATATAGTGATTGCTCAGCACTAACATGCTCACTGAAGCTCAGCCTGGGCTTTGCCTTGGCCACTCATCCAGTGACGTGATTGAAGCCTTGGTTCAAAGATGAACTACAAGAAAGCACACACCTGTTTTCTCGCGGTGAGGCGAGATGGACTGCAATTAACATCATAATAACTGCATTTTACCAAGTGTGGCTTCAAGGAGTAATAGAAAAACTGTAGAAAATGGGAACCACAGAAACCCCTGCACTGGTTGAAGTTCGACCTGATACAACACAAGATGGTTGTGGTTAGTTGACAGCAGTCACCTCAACTCCAGAACAGCTCCGCAAAATTTCCCAAGTGGAGGTGTTTCCAAATAAGCCTGTAGATCAGAAATGGTAAGGTAAAACATCATCCTCCATCGAAGTGATAACGTTTCTCTCTCGTTCACTGAGACAACTGTGGGTAAATGAATTGGACAGTCATTATACCTCAAATAAGGGAGAGGTTGAGATGGACAGATATTTACAATCACCTCATTCAGTGCAGAAACTGACCCCACACTGTTTGCATTACACTTCATTACAAACAACGAGGACTGACTAACCAAGTGTGGACGTGTTTCGCGCAATGACCTGTCCAAATTATTGATATAACCAAGTCTTCACGCAGCACCTTAGGTTAGATATTTTAATAATATTCGGTTCAGATATGTTGTGACATACCTCTGGAGCAGATGTAATTTGCAGCAAGCTTCCTAGTTCGGAGAGAGGGACAATGTAGGTGAGTTATAGGAGTGTTCTTCCTCCTAGGCCCAGCAGTCTTCAGCTGCTTCATAAATAGCCATCCCGACAATGTAATGTCACAAATGGGGTATTTGTCAATGATGGGACAATGTTCATCACCATTCGTGATTACTAAGATATGCAAACTATGCAGGCGTATGCTTTAATTTGACAAGTTACATTTGCATTGCGCACATGCCTGACAATGATCACCTCGAACACTACAGAATTGAATCACAATCGATAACATTCAATGCCATGATCATTAACGAACGTACAAAATATCAATATCCTCAGGATGAACGTCAAACAGAACTGGACTAAAGATACAGATTTATTACCATTCCTGTAAAGGCTACCGCCTGAAACGTCAACTCATCGGCACCTCAGATGCTGCCTGGCCTGTTGTGCTTTTCCAGAGCGCCTATTTTCGATTCATATATATTTATTAGCGAGAAAGGTATGTCAGGATCTGGGAATCCTGTAAAAATAGGTAAGCTCATGCTTTCTGTAAGTCTGTCCAGCACCTGTAATACACACGTTCAAGGTGCGTGTGATGAAATATTTCACATTAACCTGGATGAGTGCAGTTTCGCCTCTCCTCCACTGACACAGTAGTGTCATCGACACGGTGCTCTGCGGAAATTTACCAAGGCTCCTTAGAAAGTATTCGAGGAGAAAATTAGGAATGCAGATGCTGGAGATCA
The DNA here is from genome assembly GCF_047496795.1 of Chiloscyllium punctatum. Lineage (NCBI taxonomy): Eukaryota > Metazoa > Chordata > Chondrichthyes > Orectolobiformes > Hemiscylliidae > Chiloscyllium > Chiloscyllium punctatum. The sequence continues at coordinate 16,248,227 of NC_092781.1, read as the reverse complement.
GAGCTGAAAATGTGTTGCTGGAAAAGCGCAGCAGGTCAGGCAGCATCCAAGGAAGAGGAGAATCAACGTTTCGGGCATAAGCCCTTCTTCAGGAATGAGGAAAGTGTGTCCAGCAGGATAAGATAAAAGGTAGGGAGGAGGGACTTGGAGGAAGGGCGTTGGAAATGCAATAGGTGGAAGGAGGTCAAGGTGAGGGTGATAGGCCAGAGTGGGGTGGGGACGGAGAGGTCAGGAAGAAGATTGCAGGTTAGGAAGGCCGTGCTGAGTTCGAGGGATTTGACTGAGACAAGATGGGGGGGAGGAGAAATGAGGAAACTGGAGGAATCTGAGCTCATCCCTTGTGGTTGGAAGGTTCTTAGGCAGAATCCTCTCACTTCGTCCAAACCAAAGGAGTAGCCATGGGCACACGCATGGGCCCCAGCTATGCCTGCCTCGTCGTAGAATATGTGGAACAGTTGATCTTCCGCAGCTACACTGGCACCACCCTCCACCTTTTCCTCCGCGACATCGATGACTGTATCGGCCCTGCCTCGTGCTCCCATGAGGAGGTTGAACAGTTTATCCACTTTACCAACACGTCCCACCCCGACCTCAAATTCACCTGGACCGTCTCAGATTCCTCCCTCCACTTCCTAGACCTTTCCATTTCTATCTCGGGTGACCGAATTAACACGGACATTTACTATAATCCGACCGACTCCCACAGTTACAAAGACTACACCTCCTCCCACCCTGACCCCTGTAAAAACACCATCCCATATTCCCAATTCCTTCGTCTCCGCCGCATCTGCTCCCGGGGGACCAGTTCCCATACTGTACATCCCAAATGGCCTCTTTCTTCAAAGACACCAAACTCCCCCCAGACGTGGTCGACGATGCCCTCCACCGCATCTCCTCCACTTGCGGCTTCTCCACCATTGAGCCCCGCCCCTCCAACCGCCACCAGGACAGAACCCCACTGGTTCTCACCTACCACCCCAACAACCTCCATATACAGCTTATCATTCACCGTCATTTCCGCCACCTCCAAACGGACCCCACCACCAGCGATACTTTTCCCTCCCGTCCCCTATCAGCGTTCCAAAAAGACCACTCCCTCCGTGACTCCCTCGTCAGGTCCACAGCCCCCACCAACCCAACCTCCACTCCCAGCACCTTCCCCTGCAACCGCAAGAAATGCCACACCTCCCCCCTTATTTCCCTCCAAGGCCCCAAGGAATACTTCCATATCCACCACAAATTCACCCGCACCTCCACACACATCATTTATTGCATCCGTTGCACCCGATGTGGCCTCCTCTATATTGGGGAGACAGGCCGCCTACTGCGGGTACTTTTCAGAGAACACCTCTGGGACACCCGGACCAACAAACCCAACCATCCCGTGGCTCAACACTTCAACTCTCCCTCCCACTCCACCTAGGACATGCAGGTCCTTGGACTCCTCCATCGCCAGACCATAGCAACACGACGGTTGGAGGAAGAGCGCCTCATCTTCTGCCTAGGAACACTTCAACCACAAGGGATGAACTCAAATTTCTCCAGTTTCCTCATTTCCCCTCCCCACACCTTTTCTCAGTCAAATCCCTCGAACTCAGCACCGCCTTCCTAACCTGCAATCTTCTTCCTGACCTCTCTGCCCCCACCCCACTCTGGCCTATCACCCTCAGCTTGACCTCCTTCCACCTATCGCATTTCCAACGCCCCTCCCCCAAGTCCCTCCTCCCTACCTTTTATCTTATCCTGCTGGACACACTTTCCTCATTCCAGAAGAAGGGTTTATGCCCGAAACGTTGATCCTCCTGTTCCTTGGATGCTGCCTGACATGCTGCACTTTTCCAGCAACACATTTTAAGCTCCTTAGAAAATGTCTCTGAAACCACCACCTTGAAAAAGCATCAGGGTAGCAAATACACAGGACCACCACCATGTTTATGTTCAATTCCAAGCCTTCCTCTTTCTTGATTCGGAAACGTATTGCTGTTCCTTCAGTGCCACAGTTGCAAATTGCCTCCATCATGCCAATGTAAGTCTTCCTACAGCACATGGACTACGGTGGTTCAAAGTGGCAGCCCTGCAGAACCTTCTCGAAGGCAAAAGGGAATGAGCAATATATATTGGGTCAATCACATTGCATGAATAAATTAGAATGAAACATGTCGCCCAGATACGCCTATTACCGGACACTGAGTTTTGGGTTTTGTGACCTCAGGCTAGTTGGGTCCAGTCAGTTCCTTGTTTGGTATGAACATCTGAAGGGACATGTTGCTCTTTAAAATATGTCAATCTTTCAGAGGCATGGCCTACATACCTAGCATGACACTGACACTGATGTTCATGTATCACATTAATGAGCTGTAAGATGGGCAGAAGCAATTGAAACGTGGTTGAAAATGTGTTGCTGGAAAAGTGCAGCATGTCAGGCAGTATCCAAGGAGCAGGAGAATCGACGTTTCGGGCATACGCCCTTCTTCAGGAATGAGGAAGATATCCCAGGCAGGCTAAGTTAAAAGGTAGGGAGGTGGGACATGGGGGAGGGGCGTTGGGAATGCGATAGGTGGAACGAGGTTGAGGTCAGGGTGATATGCCGAAGAGGTGGTGGGGGCGTAGAACTCGGGAAGAAGATTGCAAGTCAAGAAGGCGGTGCTGAGTCCGAGGGTTGGCCACCTCCAAACCGACCCCACAACCAAGGATATATTTCCCTACCCTCCGCTATCAGCATTCAGGAAAGACCACTTCCTCTGCAACTTCCTCGTCAGGTCCACACCTCTCACCATCCCAACCCCCACTCCCAGCATCTTCCCCTGCAACGCAAGAAATGCAGAACTGCGCCCACACCTCCCTCCTCAATTCCCTCCAAGGGCCCAAAGGATCCTTCCATATCCGTCATAAATTCACCTGCACTTACACGCACATCATTTCCTGCAACCGCTGCACTCGATGTGGCCTCCTCTACATTGGGGAGACAGGCCGCCTACTTGTGGAACGTTTCAGAGTACACATTTGGGACTCCCACAACAACCAACCCAACTACCCCGTGGCTGAACACTTTAACTCCCCCTCCCACCCCGCCAAGGACATGCAGGTCCTTGGCCTCCTCCATCGCCAGACAATGGCAACACGACAGCTGGAGGAAGAGCGCCTCATCTTCTGCCTAGGAACACTTCAACCACAAGGGATGAATGCAGATTTTTCCAGCTTCCTCATTTCCCCTCCCCCCACGTTATCTCAGTCCCAACTCTCGGACTCAGCACTGCCTTGTTGACCTGAAATCTATCCCCGACCTCTCAGCCCCCATCCCCTCTCTGGCCTATCACCCGCACCTTAACCTCCTTCCACCTATCGTATTCCTAACGCCCCTGACAAATGTCCCTCCTCCCTATTTTTTATCTTATTCCTGAAGAAGGGCTTATGCCCTGCTCCTTTGATGCTGCCAGACCTGCTGCGCTTGTACAGCAACACATTTCTAAGCTCTGATCTCCAACATCGGCGGTCCTCTCTTTTCCCTTTTATCTTAGCCTGCTTAGCACGCCTTCCCCATTCCTGAAGAAGGGCTTATGTCCGAAACATCGATTCTCCTGCTCATTGGATGCTGCCTGACCTGCTGCGCTTTTCCAGCAACACATTTTTCAGCTATGATCTACAGCATTTGCAGTACTCACTTTCTCGCAATTGAACACATACTCATATTTGACTGCAGAATGGTTAGACATACAGCAATATTGTTGCCATGAAACTGATGTGAGAAAATTAGCAGGGAGGAAGTGAGGACTGCAGAATGCTGGAGATTAAAGTCAAAAAGTGTAGTACTGACAAAACACAGGCGGTCAGGCAATATCTGGCGAGCAGGAGAGTCAACGAGTCGCACACAATATTAGTATAAAGGAAAAAAATGTATATGTGCAAATTCCTTGCACTTTATAAGAAGTTGATCTTGGGTGTGGTAACCAAACTCATCATTTCAATGTGATTCGAACCCGAGATTCAACACATTGTTGTTATAAAGGTGGACTGAGTAAATGGGTAAATTTTGTGCTTATTGGACAATTGGAAAGTCTGTATTACCAAAGAATGTTGGACCTTCAGTAAAGTATCTTTGTCGTCAATTGTAAGAACAATGCTGAAAACATTTCCATAGCAATTTCCAGCTCAAGTCACACACAAGGATTTTTGTTCGGGATCATGCTGACCAACAATGTAACTGCACATTTCTGATTGGATACTGACGTTGTGACGCTGACATGCACTGGATATGGTTGATGACAGATTCAATGTAAGGAATCATGTGGTCAGGTGTCCAGCGCTTATATAAAAGCTTCATTCGGGATCGGTCCAAGGGACTGAATGACAGTGTTTAGGAGACTCACCAGAAGATATAAACTTGCAAGACATGCTTGTTGTCAGGTGATTTTATTTAATATAAATGATTAATTGTGTTTAGATCGTCACTGAGCCCTGTGCTGGTGCATTGACCAGACTGCCTCACACATTTCCCTGTCGTTCATGTATATCTCTCACTGGTGTATTGTGAGGGATTCTGTGTATAACTGTCCAGCTAGAGTTTGGAATCTGTCTGGACAGATTTTGCAGATGGCCAGTATTTTGGAGTCGTGGTGACGTGCAGTCGCACTGCGGCTGAAATCAGGTATTTTGGCATTCATTTTCAACAGGTTTGCTGCCTGCAAGATAGTGTGTTCACTGATCTGAGCGTGAATCAGATGTTTACTACAGTCATTGAATTGTGTAATAGCTGTCTGTGTACTGTGGGAATTTAGTTATTAGTCACTTCACTTATTTTCAACTGTAAAACAATGATAATTTGCTTATTTTAAAATAAGTAAGAAATTGGAGTATTAACCCTTCATTGTAGAAAATGTACAACAAGTAACAGTAACCTGCCATGTATTTGCCACAGTCTAATCAATTAACAGTCAAACATTGACTATAAATCAGAATTCTGTAGACAGGAACATGTCCAGGCAACATCACGATCATCTCTGGTACGTTCTGTCCCACTGATAGGACAGAACCAGATAGAGGTGTGCAGCTACTTGGTATATAGTCAATATGGCGCTTATCACTGATGCTGGATCCTGTTGCTGCTAGACAACTCTGCGCTATGTTATGAGGGATTTATTAAAAGCAAAATATATAATTCGCCACATCGTAATCAATCCGCCTGCTGCAGGGACTCCTCTCCATCATATAATGGAAAATATGGTCACTGCGTAGTGCTTGTGCGAAAAATGGTCATTTTCACATTTGGTTGAAGCTGCACCATATTATGTAGCAACGCATGTGCTGAATGGGACAGACGTTAATAGATTGAGCAGCTAACGCCGAGGCATCCATGAGGTGCAAAGGGCCATGCGAAACAGTGGAATCATACTGTGAACAACTCAAACAGTCTGCAACCTCACGGCTGGGCATTTCTCTCACTCTACACTTGCCATCAAGCCAGGTATCCACCATTATTCAATGTAGAGTGCAGAAGGGTATGGTGGGAGCTGCACCAACCAGGTCTAGATAAGAGGGGACAGCCTGGAGAAGCTCTTATTGTATTCAGTGACGTAACAGGACGACTTACATCTGAAACAGCATAATCAACAAGTGATGGACAAAGCTCAGTGATCCCAAAATCGATGGTTCTGGTCTATCTTTCGGCCATGCCTCATGAAGACATAAAAGATTAGTGGACAATGGAAGAGGCCATTGGATGAGTAGGCTACTCCCCAACAATGAGATCCCCATTTATGGTGGAGAGCAGTACATCAGGAAAAAAAAATAAAGCTGATGCATTTGCAACAATTTTCAGGCAGAGGTGCTGAGAGACTGATTAAATTCCGCCGCCTTTAGTAGGCCCCAACATCACAAAACCCTAACTTCAGATAATTCAATACAATACATACAATATCAGAAATGCTTGGAGACACTGGGAACTGTGGTTTCACTGCAGAGATTGTCAAATGTCAAGCCAACCTTGTCCATTCCAGCAAGAACATTGACATCGACCAACAATGTGATAAATTGTGTGTCCTATAAATAAAAAGCAGGACACTTGCATTGCAGCCAGTCACTGGCCCATCGATATACTGTCTACCATGTGAATGTGAAGCAAGGTGACATAAATCATGTGATCAATAAGCAGTAACTTACTCAGGGACGCTCAGTTAGTGTCCCATGATCATGATCCCATTGCAAGCTCCGTTGAAATGAGTGGAATACCAAAGGGGCAGTAAGAGTAATTACTCTTAACATCAAGGCAACATTTAAACGCGTGTGAAAATGGGAGCCCAAGTGTAATTATAGTTCTTCGGAATCTGGGTGAGGTACTCTACTGGTTGAAATTATCACCAGTAAAAGAAGTGACGGTTGCCAGTGTCAATAATTCGAAATCCAGGACACCTCTGCAGCCGTTCCTCAGGAAAGAGAGAGTCTGAGGCCCAACCATTTTCAGCGGCTGCAAAAACCTTCTCTCCATCATCAGGTCAGAAGTGGAAATATTGACTGATTATAGCATTCATAAAACAGAACATGTCCAAAAGGAGCAGGACCTGCAAATCATTCAGGTTCAGAATGACAAATACCAAGCCATGCTCACAACATCAATATTAGACAAACACGGCAATAAAGAATCAGACCATCCATCTTTGATTTTCATTAGGATTGCTATTTCTGAGTTCTGAACACGGTGTTCATCAGCATTATCGGTGCTATTATTGACCAGGACATGCCTGGGACTGCCACAAAACCAACATTATCTTCAAGAGCAGGTCAGAGGCTCGGATGTCTGCAGTGCATCATACTCCTGCTGACTCCCCAAAGCCTCTGAGGGATTACATCTCAGTAATAACCCAGGAAGAAACCAGCCCATCTTGTTATTTTCACATCCACGATCATCCAGCCCCTCCATCACTGATGCTGATCAGTAGCCGTGTATACTATCGATAAGATCCCCAGCACAAAGTGTTATGAAACAGGACCTTCGAAGCGTACTGCTATCTAAAACAATAAAAGCAGCACCTACATTGGAAAATCAACTATCAGCAATTTCGCTTCTTTATACGATCAGATGTAATGAAGATTGCACATGACTTTACATTTTTCAACTGCTCAGATCTCAAAATCAATCCAAATGCAGCGATAGTTGGAACACAGCCAGGCTTGACTGACAAGTGATAAGTAACATTTGTGCCACACCAAGGTCAGACAATGACCATCATAAACCATCTCATAATCGCCATTCGACATCCAAAGACAGTACCATTTCTAGATCCATTGGCACTAACATTCTCAGATTTCTCAGGATCATATATCGGCTATGGTTAGAACACCAAATCAGAAGCTATGAACGCTGCAGCGCGTTACATTTCGCCTTACTTGCGACAACCTGTCCGCTATCGCCGAGGTTCAAGTCAGGAAGAAGATGGAATAATCTCCATTAATCTGAATGAGTGTAACTTCAACTCCACTCAAACAGCTTGGCACAATTAAAGACTACGCAGCCCATTTGAACAGACTCATGCACAATCACTCTCTCCCTCCACCACTGACACACAGCAGCAGATGTGAGTACCATGGCATTCTTCAGGTAACGCCAGCCACATTCTCTACCAACTGTCGAATCGAAGAAAAAGTGCAGCATTTAGACAATAGTGGTCATCATGTATTTGATTCGAGCGTAAGTAATGTAAAGGACAAAGCTAGACTGAGAGCTGGAGTTTTAATATGACTTCGTCTCAATTCATTGACCTGCAAATATATTTCACTCAAGTGAACAGGAAACAAAAACAAGACGATCAATTAGAATCAGAGCAGTGACAGGTATTGTGAGGAAGTTTATTGTGTGTCTGACAAAATGTTTTCTGGATTTAGTGACTGAATGATTACTAATGACCAACAGCCAAATTAATGACGAACACACCTCATTCATTTGCAGCCTCCCATCCCCATCTGACTGTTGGGAATATCCAAACAGATAATTTGAAATGAAAGTGAGAGCTGGTAACTGGCGAATCCATCTTGCCCCTCTCTCCTGTGGACTTCCATTTTGGACACCGAGGTCTTGGGGTCACTGCACAGACAGAAGCTGCATGTACTCCACACCCACCAATGCCAGCATCTTTTACCAGCCAGTCTTCCCATGCCATCACAATACGTCTCCGATCCACTGATAGTATGCTTCTGAACTTCAATGCTGCAGCTCAGTGTGCACTGCCAACTGCCAAATCTCATTGCAGTACTGCGGCAAGGATGCTGTGCTCAGTGATTCACAATTACTGTATGGACTGCACCTCTTGGGCAGCTCACTGCGTGTTTGTAAATCATCGCTTTGAGTTTGCTTGAATACTCACAAAATAACTGGCTTATATAACCCAGCCTTTAGCAGTATTTTACCTCAGCAAGAGCAATCGAGCTCGCACGACTGCTGTATTGACTTGTTGTTTGTCGCAGACACAAAACGAGGAAGCTGAATATTATTGTCCACAGTCAGTCAAGGCGCCCGGCACAACGAGCCAAGGGGAGTCTCATATCCCAGTATGGGAGTGTGGACATAGTCATTCAGCGTCTCGTGGTTGAAAGGACAGGATATTTGCGCTGTTCGGGGGCGGGAGCAGAATGTTGGGCAGCCCTCTCTCACTTTTAGCTGTTTATGTCCTATTGGAGAAGGGTTCCTTTGGTCCTTCTGGAATGATAGAGTTACCAAGATGTATTAAGGGAGATCAAAATGGTTGTCACAGCTATGAGTGCGGGTACAGCTGGTAGAATGGTAGTGAGTGAGTAGGCAAGATAGACAGTGGGCACACTTTGGGAATGTGGCAGAAAAGTTGTTAAAGAGGTTATGAGAGAAGGTTCTGCATTCAGTGGTTTACTCGCTACAGTATTCCAAGCTTCTTATCTGTCGTTATAACTGGAGCTGCTATATTGTGTTGGATACACCTCAGAATGATAGTGCCAATGGGTTCAACAATTCTAATACCTTTGTATGTTGACTGGTGACGTTGAGATGGTTTACAATGGTCATCATCTGACGTCCGTGTGGCAAAAATGTTCCTTGTCATTTGGCTAGCGAAGCCTTACTGTTGTCCAAGTCTTGTTGCGCTTGGACTGATTTTGTGATCCGAGGAGTTGGAAGTTGCTAAACTCAGCAGCAAACTTCATCACATTTGAACGTCTGAAGGAGCGAGCTTGCTGATAACTGGTTTTCCGAAGAACATGCTGACCCTTTTCTTCTAGACAGCGGTGAGGTTCGAAGGTGCTGCCAAATAACCCTTCTGCAGTGCATTTTTTGAATTGAATAAACTGCTACTACTGAGCATCTTTGGTGGAGGGTATGATTGTACATGGACGTGATATGAAGGAATTGGTTTGGGTTTGTCCTAGGTTAGCCCTGGGATATAATCCAAGAGGTGCGTTACTCACTGCAGAATTCCTCGTCTCTGACATGCCCTTGATTACAGTGTCATTTATGTGACTATTCCAGTGCAATGTCCAATCAATAGTATCACCCAGGATGCTGATAAAAACTGTGGTGGGGACACACTGACGGTAATGCTTTTGAAAATCAAAGAAGGACGGTTTGCTTCTTTATTGTCGAAAGTGTCTACTACTTGTGTGTCGTAAATATTACTTGCCAACTGTCAGACTAAACCTGGATGTGGTCCCAGATCTTGTTGCATTTGAGTATGGATTGTTTCAGGAGTGGTATAACAAGTGAACAGTCCCACGTCTGAACTTACGATGAAGAGTAGGCCATTGCAGCAGCTGAAAATGGTTGTGCCCCAGGCACTCTCTTTTCTGAGGAACATCTGCAGAGCTGTCTTGGAGTTCAAATTACTGACACGAACAACATTTTTTTGCTGGTGATAATTCCAACCAGGAGAGGACTTCCGCAGATTCTGATTTACTGTAATTTTACTCAGGCTCATTTTATCACAGCCTGTTAAATGGTGTTTGATGTTAAGAGTCATTACTCTCACTGCCACTTTGGAATTCCAGTCTTTGGAATTCCAATCTTTGGAACTCTGCTTGGAATTGGGGTAGTAGCTGAGAATGCAGAACAGGGCACGAACCGACCGCCACTGAACAGGTTATTGCAGATTCATCACATTATTGCTGACACCCGACTTCACATTTACATGATATACCGGACAACCATGTGTCAAATACTGGCTGCAATGCAAGTGCCCTGTTTCATGTTTACATGACATACATTGGCAGTTTATCACATTGTTGTCGGATGTCAGTGTTCTTACTGGAATGTTATTACATGGCGAGAGATGTGACATTTTCTGGAGTCAAATCACACTGTCCAGTGTCTCCAGTCATTTTGTGTCATGGTGTGGAGGGATCGAATCGCTTTAAGATTGACATCTTTGAAGCCGGGTCCCACCGAAGGAGGCCGAAATGGATCATCTGCTCAGCCCTTCAGGATATAGACTGCTTCAAATGCATCAACTTCATTTTGTCCTGATGTCCTGCGCTCTCCCATGACTGGGGTTTTCATTGTTGGAGAACAGATTCCGCCTCCAATGACCTATTTTATTGTCCATTTCTTTTTATTGAAGCATGTGGCTAGACCGCAGACATAGATTAGGTCCACTTGCCACTTCTGCTGTTTAGCATGCAAGTCATCCGGTTTTGCAGCTGAAGACAATATGGGTTTCTTTAGGTTGTCCCCTCATATCTAGGTCGGGCTGGTGCTGTTCTTGGCATGTTGTTCTGCACTCACAATGGCCTTAATTGAACGAGGGTGGACCCCTGAGAATGATTCCTCTCGACTGGGAGATGTGTTGGGCCGTGTGGAGGCATACTGTCTACGTTGTACAGAATATTATTGTGCTGCTGATGATGGTCAACTGCACCTCATGGACACCCCGTCATTAATTGTTTGATCTCTTTAACGTATGCCCCACTCAGCATACATGTTGTTCCATAACATGGTGGAGTTTGTACGAAACGTGAAGTTGACCCTTCCTCCTCAAACGGACTGTTCCATATCCACTCCGACTGATATATTAAATTGAGCAGTGTATCTGCAGCAATCTGATTGGTGACGATGAGCTCAACCATATGCTTCCCATTTATTGACTCCCTCATAAGAGAACAGTAGGCAGCCACAGCATTCAATATTAATGCTGAGCCCTATATTAACTATGTACCAAGGAACTATACCCCTCTTCCTGGCTCTGTCCTGTCAGTGGGACAGAACTTACCAGAGAGGGTGGTGTTGTTGACTGGGACAAAGTTCTGTTCACAGAGTCTTTGCTATACAGGTAATGTCTGACTGTTGCTTGATTAGTATGTGAGAAATATGCAGCAGGTCAATTAAACTTTTACCACAATAAAGAGTTAATATCACTTTATTGCTCACATATTTTACAATAAAACCGAACTTCATTGTTTTCAGTTAAAAGCATTTGAAGTGAACAATAATTCCAAGAATATAGACCTAATTATTACATAGTTAAGCAACCACAGTAATCAGCTTAATCATGTTCAGATGAGCGAACATCTTGCAGTCAGCAAGTATGTTGAAAATGGCATGCAAACCCCTTCAATTCAAACACAGCGCTACTCGGCCTGACTACAATCTCCGAAACATTGGCTATGTACAAAATCTGTCCAGACAGCTTCTAAACTGTAGCTGACATTTATTCACACAATCCCTCACAACAGAGTAGTTAGAGACATACCTGAACACCTGGGAAATGCATCAGTAGGCCAGTGGACTAGAATAGGGTTCAGTGCTGATACAAACTCAGTTAAACATTTCTAATCATCATCACTACAAGCATGTTTTACAAGTTTATTACATCTGATGCGCCAGCCTAAGCTCTGTAATTCTGCACCTTGGACAGAAACTTGAATGAATATGTTATAAAGATGATGGACTCCTATGGCACATGGCGCCTGACATTGAATCCCTCACAAACGTTTCCAGCCCATGTCAACTCCACTACGTCAGTATCCAAACAGAATTGTGCATCAACCTTGCTGGTCAGCATGATCCCAGCCCAACGACTTTATTTGTGCTTCAAGACAGAAATATCCATGTAAATGTTTTCTGCATTATTCTAACCATGAACAGCAAAGTCTCTTAACTGAGGGCTCAACATCTTTAGACAATACCTATTTTTCGATTTAGCAGTAAGCACAAAATTTATCAGTTTAATCAATTCACTTTTATGACAACAGTAGGATGAAAATAGCGCACTAATCTCAGAAAGTGCTTTCAAAGTGATAAGTCTCGTTACCACACCAATGATCAAATTATTATTAAGTGCAAGGACTTTGAAAATATACACATATTGTTCCCTGTACTATTATTATGTGCTAATATACACACACAATCATTTTGGTGGCAATAATATCACAGTAAGTTTCAACATTTTAAAGTCCGAAACGAGCACGTTTTGAACAGTTTTTTGTACATCTGACAGCTTACAAATGTGTTATGTGAATGTCAGTGTCTGTGTAATGCGAGGTATGTATATCATGCCTCTGAAATGCTGACAGGTTTATTTAAACAGCATATCCGTACAGCTGTTCACAACAAGCAAGGTACTCACTACAAAAAACCGGCTTGCAGTATCAAAACACACAGAACTCAGTGTCCCGCATTGGTCAGGTTTGGATAATATGTTTCATTTGAAAGTAATTTGGCCGGTATTTCTCGCTTATCCTTGTTGCCCTGAAGAAGGTGGTGGTGAGCCGACACATTGAACCGCTGTAGCTCGACCTACAATACTATAAAGAAAGGAAATTGAAAAAAATGGCATTGACCGTACAGAAATATATTTCCTAAAAGTATGGGGGGTGTTTTGGAACGAAACTTGATGATGGATTGTCTCTCCTTGTCCTTCCTGATGGTCGTAGTTTCAGAGATACTTTGTAAGGAGTGTTGATTGATTTCTGCAGACCACCATGTAAACAACCGGCATTGCTGCTACCGAGAGTCAGAAGTTGAGGAGTGAAGCTGCCCTCAGCCAGGCAAATGGAATGTTTTATCGCACACACATATCGCACGCCTCGTTATCTCTGTCACCTCCACCAGCCAATGCAAGCGTTCCTAACTGTGGACACTCCACTAGCGCCGACACAGCCTCACTATCTCTGTCATCTCTTCCAGCACATTTGCACTCCCGATCTCGCCTCCAGGCCCCACACGCCTCCCTGTTGGATGTTTTGTGTTCTGCTTGTCTGAATTGAACAGCAACATACCATTTGAAAAGGGATTGGCAGAAAAAAATGTTACTCTGTCGAGTGACCTGCGTTCTTTTCTTTTCGTTTCCTTCGGCGCAATCTCCGAGGTCCATGCAGGACAGTGAGTTCTGAAGCCAGAATTAATACATGGAATGGCATTGGCACATTGACCATAGTACACAGCTCGACCAAGTGGGTAGTCATAACATTGAAAAGGATCTGGAACTTCTTGTACAACAGTGACTGAAAGTAATATTGGAGGAACAGAAAACAGTTAGGAAGATAAATGGTGAGTTCACCTTCATTTCCAGGTGATTTGGGTAGAGAAATAAGGATGTCTTACTGCTGCTATACAGGCCCTTGCTAAGACCTCATCTCGACTATTGTGCAGCTTTTGTCTCTGTCCCTAAACAAGGACAAACCTTAAGCAATGTAACGAAGGATGACCAGATTCATCTCTGGGATAACAGGCTTGTTGTGTGAGCAGAGTTGGCGTCGACAGGGTTTGCAGTCCATGGTGTTTTGGGAAAAAATGGAGATCTCAGTGACATATATAACACACTGATAGGGTGAGACAGATTGGAAGCAGGGATGATAATTTCCCCTGGCTGTTATGTCTAAAACACGGGCCATATTATAAGGTACAGGCCGACCGCTGCATCGAGATGAGAATACATGTCTGTGTTCAGAGGCTGGTGAACCTGTCAATCCGACGTAAGACTGTGGAAGACAATGCACTGAACAGAAATAAAGATTTCCAAACAAGAAAGGGATGGGTGAGAGCAGGAGTAAATGGCAAAGGGAGAGATTTGGTCTTCATAATGTTGAATGGGGATGAAAAAAAATCTGGACTGAAGGGATACTGCTGTTAATCTGCTGTATTTTTTTCCGATTTTTCATCACATTAACGGATATGTATACCTCTTGGGAAAACTGCATTAAGAAGATACTTAGACCTGTCCAGAATGGGGAAGGCTAATGCAATGACGCATGGCACGGTGGCCCAGTGATTAGCAATCCTGCATCACAGATCCAGAGACCTGGGCTCTATGCCGGCCTCGAGCGGATGTCTGTTTGGAATTTACACATTCCCCATATCTGCGTGGGATCACACTGGCAGCTCCTGTTTCCTCCCACTAACCAAAGCTGTGCGTGTTAGGTGACTGGCTAAATTGCCCATAGTGTTCAAGGATGTGTAGGTTAGTTGCATTAATAAGGGGTATATATAGGGTACAGATATGCATTTGGGTTGGTTTCTCGCCTGAAAGGTCGGGTGGGCCGATACGGCTGCTTGCAAACGGTCGGGAGTCTATGAACGACCTCCTCCTTTCCTGATATTCCAATGCAGTCTGCGGGAAAGCTCTGAAATTGTTGCCACAACAAGGTGCCCTCAATACCAATTCAATAATTTTAGGGCTGGAACTCTCCTATGTCATAGCTCCCTACTCCACAGACCAGGCCTTGCTATCACATACCGTACCAGTTCACCCTTGCTGAAATTTCCTCCTTGTGTACCTCAAGCCCATCTGGTCCAGTAGTCTGTTTCTCAGTATTCTCCACGACAACATTGCCGTTTTCCATTGTGAATACTGACGAAAATATTCATTGAGCGCTTCCCCGATCTCCTCTGAATACTGTACTTGATTGGCCCTAAACGTACTCGAGTCATTTTTAAAAAATCTCTTATATCCCTTTGAAAAGCTTTATGATTTTCCCTGATATGATCCGCCATTGCTTTTTCATGTCTCAGCATCAAAGGAGAAAACTTGATGATAAACCTGGTATACCTAATAAACCCAACTCTTCATCTATATATTCTCACATAGATGGTTATTTGAGTTTTAAGTGGCGCTGTCATCTCCCTCGGTAGTTTTTTGCCATTAACATACGTTTGGGCTCTCCTTTAATTCTCTTTTTTTTTCTGTCAAAGCTATTTCATGTCGTCTTTTTGCGCTCTAGTCTTACACATAAGTATACTCTGACAACACCTACACTCCAAGGAATTCACTGACACCACGTTTCTATAACTGACGTATGCCTCCTTCGTTTCTCTTGTCTAAAATCTCAACATTACACACAACCAATGGTTTCTATTCCAGCCAGTATTGTCCCTCACACTAACAGGAACAGCCGCCTCTGAACTCTCACTATCTTGTTTCTGAAATTTCCCAGACGTCCCTTTACCCGCAAACATTCTCCTCAGTCAGGTTTTGGAAGTTTCTCTAAATGTCATCAATATTGACCTTGTGCCACCTCATAACTTAAACTTGTGGACGCGCCTATCCTTTTACTTAACAATTTTAAAACTAATAGAATTATAATCACGGGTCAAAAAGTTCCCAATTGAACATCTCATTCACGTGCCCTGCCTTATTTCCCAAAACAAATGCGTTTGAGGTCCGGACGAATGGCCTACTCCTCTGTCTTAGCTAATCGTTTTATTTCATTGAAAATCTACTATTATTATTTTCCTTAAAATTCTGTTAAGAAATGTTGCAGTCGGAGAGACTGGAGGATTCTGTGGACTATCACTGGATTGACAGTGAATTTGGGTCGTTAATATGGCCAATAGATGAAGCATAAATTACAGAGAGTGGACCATCCAGAAAAAGAAAGAAGAGGGGTATTTTGTACCCATGCTCTGCTTTTCACGTGAATTCTCCAAATTATTTCAAATGGTATTTGAGAGAATTGATGGATGAAATTTCTCATCTCTTGCTATGCACCAGGTAAAGATAGCAAGTAGTCACCAGCTACTCTCGTCTAACAGCTTTAAGGGGATGATTGGAACAGAAGGACAAAGGACTAAGGAGCAGAAACTCTTTGACTCTGTTCCACCAGACACTACGATTAGGGCTAAACTTGTTGTGGTCTCTGCCGAACCTTCCTGTCTGTACCTTATTACACACAGATGCAGACATACAGGCACGCACCTGTATAGATTGTCAATGTCAATGAACCATTTCCAAATAATAGCTAAACTCATGACAAAGGGAAATCGTTGTGAGTTTGCCCATGTATTAATCTGCGGCTGAAAGTTATTCTGTTAATCCAAGCTGTTGGCAATGAGATTTCCTACTGGACCAGGTGGATTTGGCCGAATATCCATTGCTTCAGACAATTTGGAAATTCCAATGAATCATCGACAGGAATCCTCCATGAGTGGTAAAGATGAAAGAAGGGTTTTCAGTTTTCACACTTCATTGAGAGGAAGAATAGAGAACGAGAGATCGAATATGGACCATTCATGCAGAGGCAACATTCATTTTCTTCCTCTCTCAGCTGAAACATACAGAAATGTTATCCAACACCCAAGCAGAATCATGTGAGGTCTCCAGATTGTATGCTCCAGCACAGTTCCCTGACAAATGCAAGTGCATCATTGCTTCTGTTGCACCTAAAGTCTTTCCTTAACCAGAAATACTTCACTTTAAAATTGAAGGCATGTTACTATTTGTACATGTATTTTTGAAAAGAAAATTGCTCATGTTTCATGATAAAAGTTTTAAATTGAATATACTGTATTCTTAGAAGTGACTACCCAATTTTAAGCATTTGTGCAAAAGAAGACACCAACAGAGTGTGTGCATTTGGAGTCAGCATCAGGTACCTGGAAGTACTCGGGGTCCCCTCGTAAGAACGAGGTATGATACTCAACTCATGGACCGCCAGTTCCGACGTGTAACAGCAAGGAACCGTAAAGACCTCCTCAAGAGACAGACAGGTGTAGCCGACAGGTTACGCTTTTTTGTCCAGTATTTCCCACGATCTGAAAAACTAAACCACGTTCTTCGTGACCTACAACGCATTATCAGTGATGATGAGCCCGTCGCCAAGACATTCCCCACACCTCCTCTGCTTGACATTAAACAACTGCCAAACCCCAAATCGATCATTTTTCAAAGCAAGATGCCCGGCTTTCAGAACAATTCCATCCAACCCTGTCACGGTAAGCGCTGCGAGACGTGAGAGTGTGAACATGGACAACACTATTACATGTGGGGACACCTCCCACAAGGTACGTGACAGGTGCTCACGTGACTCAGCCAACGTTGTCGATATTATATGTTGCAGGCAAGGATGCCCTGAGACATGGTACATTGGGGAAGCCGTACAAAGGCGACGGCAACAGAAGAATGGGCAACACACTTCAATCAACAGGCAGGGGTGCTCACTCCCAGTTGGGGATCACTTTACCATCCAGCACATTCGACCTCGGACTTTGGGTGACCAACCTCCAAGGCGGACTTCGGGACAAGCAGCAGCGAAAATTGTTCACAGCAAAGGCTGATAGTTAAGGTCCGTACCCATAGGGAGCGCCTCAAGCAGCACCTTGGGCTCATGTGCTGCTACAGGCGATGTTCATTGCATGATACGCACACACATAGACACCCCTACACACACACGTACGCACGCACACATATACATATACGTTTCTGGGGTGAATTTGTACTTGCTGAGTTACATTGTACTTTGCTCAAACCTGCATGAATCCATGTTGTCTCACTTTATAGATTAGAATAAGTCTAAACATTATGGCACAGAGAACACATGGACGGACACTTTCCACATATTATCTAGCTAACTTCAATTGTTGAAGTTAACCTGAGAATGCAACTTTCAAAACAAATTTTGTGATTTCCACATGAAAGAAGTGAAACTATCATGGCATTCGAACGGATGGCAGACTCAACAAACAATCAAGGTATTTTTCAATGTATAATTTCAGTTACATCACGCCGTAAACCTTTGTTATAAATTCTGTGTTTTACCATTGTGTCCTCCACAACTGCCTGATGAATGAGCGGCATTCCCTGATGATGCACTTCAGTATATCAGGATTTCAGTTGCTCTGAGTGAAATGTGACTCTCGTGTAATATCAATACATGCACACACCAAACCTCTAAGAATTGTAAAGTTTGTATTGGACAGTGTGGAACAACAAGAGATCAGTGACAAGTTGATGTGGACTTCAGGTGCATGGCAGATGAGGACCAATGCAGCGCAGTGTGAGGAGACACACTGTTGTAAGAAGAACATTGAAAGACGATGTAAAAGAGGCTGGACGGTGACAAAGTGGATGGAGGACCAGAGTGTTCAGTGTGTACATGAGCACCGATTATTGAAGATGTCAAGAAAATTGGCTGTATTTGCATCGGTGATGAGCAATGCTGCCTTCCTTTGGCATGTACACGTGTTCAATTCCAACCTTTGACGACTGTTTGTGCGTGTTGTCATATTCTCCACGTCTCTGTGTGTGTTCCCTCCCACAATCCAAAGATCTGCAGGTTAGGTGAATTGGTCATGTTAAGTTGCCATAGTTTTCAAAAATGAGTTAGTTGTGTGCATGAGAGATACAATGTAAATTAACGGAAAATGATTGGATTGGGTATTCTTTGGAGGGTCGGCGCGTACTTGTTCGACAGAAGGGATTGTTTCCAAACTCTAGGGACACAACGAAAAAGTGGGGAGAGCACTAAATATCACAGATTAGTTTCAGTGTCTGCTTAATTTACACAATGATTTTTGGAAGGGAACTTCTGTGCTCCATTTCTCAGAGGTAGACGAGATGTTCAGTTGTGATGCCAACATTTTTGCCCGGAGAAACCGTAGGGATTCCAATTGTGCAGTGTCAACTCAAAAGGGAAATGGCAACAGGGCCACAGCTTCTAAATTGTGCTGGGGAAACGATAGTGAACGTGCTTTTAAAGTGAGAATTAACCTTCACTGAGTGTTGCTTCTTCCTCGGTGGGTGGGACGTTGATGCTTCAGAATCATCACACGAGGCATCCCGGGCCTCTCTGCCTCATCTCATGGTCCACCCTACATGGCCATAAGGGGGAGGATTGAGTGAAAGAATATTGGGCATTCCTCCACCCGTTTTGGCCCTTTCTGTCCTTTTACCGACATTTTCTCCTTGAATGGAAGAAAAAGAGGGAGGGAATGAGTGGCTGTTGGTGCTGGTATAGGTTGCTGGTTCGAGAGAAATGCAGAGGTGTCCTGATGGAGTCAGTCTACAATGTTTTTTCCAGGCAGTGTTCTTATTCTGGGTGCTCTTGTGCATGCAGGACAGAAAGGGAGAGGAGGATCTGCATGCAACAATGAGATTTGTTTGTGTGTATGTGTTGTTAACGGTATACAAGAATTGTGAGTGGGCACAGAGAATACAGGGACATTGTCCTGGCAGAGTGAGGAAAATTGTTGATACATGTCCTTTACTGCTGGGCATTTCTTCAGTTCAAAGATACTGCACTGCGCTGAGTGTGATCACAGACCATGCTCGGTGGGTCTGTTGGTGTGGTCCGCTCTGGAAAGAGAATAGCTCTCCTTTTTCGAAAGCATTCACCAGATCCTCCATCCCTGTGTTAATAAATTGTAGTGTAATTGTCCCTTCTCTGCTTTTCTAAGGATTAGCTGTGTAGCCAGCTCTGAACTGAAAAAGCTCAACAGCGTGTGTATTTTTGTATATAAATGTGGCACCATTCCTGGGGATCCTCGAATATCCGGGACATCCGGGTGGTGGTGAGTACCTCACCGGTGATAGTTGTAAGAATCGGGCAGACATTGAATGGGGTGAACACCATGTTAGGATTGGTGGTGTGGGCAGTTAGTTAATGAGGTTAATTCGATAAGGAAACACCAGGAAACTAGCCTGGCATCTTGCAGACGATCCTTATGTCACAATCAATGAAAATGAGTCTGAGACAAATTAATGTTCGATTCAGCTCCACGAGGCGAAAGCTCTGCACTACCCATTCCCACTTACAAAGCTGTAGTGGCTTGTCCAATACTCTGCAGCACAGGGATGGAGCTAAACTTGACTTCCTCTTCGATAATAAGGCAGGGCCGGTAACTGAAATCTTATTGGTGGCGGAGGTACTGTGGGGCAAGGAGTCTTAATCAAATTAGTTTTAAATTAGGGATGGAAAAAGATAAACCAGATGTAGAAGTTAAAGTTCAGAATCGTAGGAAGGTCAATTTTGATTATATTGGGTTAAGAAATTTCAAAAGTCGATTAGGTCAAATATTCGCAGATAACGGTCCAGCTAAGAAGTGGGGAAACTTCAAAAAAGAGATGTTGAGAGCCCAGAGACAGTATGTTCTTGTTATGGCGAAGAGCAGGAATGATGCATGACTAGATAACTGAGCGTCTAGTCACGGGAAAGAGGAAAGCATATGGCAAGTATAGACAGCAGGATTCAAGACTTTTTTCTTCATCCACTGATAGGATGAATGTATCATTGGCGAGGCCAGCATTTATTGCCCATTGCTAACTGCAAGAGTTAAACACATTGCTGTGGGTGTGGACTCACATGTAGCCCAGACGATGTACGGATTGCCAGCTTTTACCTTAATGAATAAATGTGAAGCACATGGGTTGTTCTGAAAAATGAACATGGTCTGAAGATCGTCGTTAGATACTTATTCGCAGATTTTAAAGAAGTAGGTGTGCACTTAAGAGCGGTATTGGGAGGGAAAAAGGTGCACGTGAGATAGCTTTGCCAAATAGATTTAAGCACTATGGAAAGGGACTCTAAAAATAGTTTACCCACAAAGGAGTAAATAGGGAATGCATAGGTTCTCTTACAGAGCAGCAAGTTCGTCAATCTGTACAACTGCTGGAGATGGGGCGGTTGTAAACAAGGCAGAAGTGTGAACTGCAGATGCTGGAGATCAGGGTCAAGATTAGAGTGATGCTGGAAACGCACCGCAGATCAGCGAGCACCCGAGGAGCAAGGACCTCCACTCTTTTCTCCTGCTTCATAAATGTTGCGTGACATCTTGTGTTTTTCCATCACCACACTAATCTTGACACTGAGAGTCTAAACGAGTATTTTGTTTCAGTATTTACTGTGCAGAAGGATAGTGAAGCGATATAATTTGTATAAACAAATAGTGATAGCTTGAAAAAATGATGGTGTGATGGAGGAGGAGACACTGGAGATGTTAAACCGCGTAAATCCACGGTAACTGATTAGATCTAACCGTGAATTCTGTGGGAAGCCATGACAGTGATTGCTGGGCCTCTTGTCAATGATTTGTATCATCGATCGCCACAGCTGATATGCTGGAAGACTGGAGGTTGGCTATTGTGGTGACTCTATTTAAAGCATATCTGAAAGATAGTAAGGAAAAGGCAATGTATAATACACCGGGAAGCCTGACGTCACTGGTGGGTAAATTGTTGGAGGGGAATACCACAGATAAAGTTGATATGGGTATTGACAAGCAAGGAGTGCTTAGGGACAGTCAGTGTGGCCTTTGGCGGAGGAAATCGTGTCTTACGAACTTGACTGAGATATTTTGAAGACGTAGAAAAGAGCATAGATTGATTCAGAGCGGTGAACGTGATCTATATCCATGTCATTAAGCTGTTCAACAACTTTCCACATGGTACGCTGGTGAGCAAGGTTAAATGACACTGAATACAGGAAGAAGTAAGCATTTGGACAAAACGATTCTCTCGAAGCCAATCGACAGACGGTGGTGATGGAGGTTTGCCTTTCTGACTGGAGGCATGTGACCAGTGGTTTGCTACGAAAATCGATGCTGGGTCCACGGAGTTTCGACATGTATCTAAATAATTTGGATGTGAACATAGAAGGTATAGTGAGTAAGTTTACAGATAACAACACGATTGGAGGTGCAGTGGACAGCGAAGAAGGTTACCAAAGATTACAAATGTATCTTCATCAGATAGGCTCATGGGTCAAGGACTGGCTGGTGATGTTTAATTTCGATAAATGTGAAGAGTTGCCTTTTGGAAACACAAATCAGGTGAAGATGTATACACTTAAATGCGAGGTCCAATGTTTGCCGAAAGAAGAGAATTTGGAGTGCAGGTTCATAGTTCTTTGAAACTGAAGTTGCAGGTGGACAGGATACAGAAAAAGGCGTTTGATATGCTTGCCTATATTGGCCAGTGCATTCCGTACAGAAGTTGGTCACTTTTGGCATACTGTTTTAAAGTCTAGTGCCTCTGCTCCAGGAAGGATACTGCGAAACCTGAAGGAAAGAGAAAAGATTTACAAGGATGTTGCCAAGTCTTGTGCCACAGGGGGATTCTGAATAGGTTGGGGCTATTTTCCTTGGAGGCTGAAGCTCATGGATCAACTGAATAGACAAAATCTATTGGCAAAGGCTAGAGAACATAGATCTAATATCCGAGGGAAATGTTTGAAAAGGGACAAAAGGGGTATTTTTTCTACACAGAGGGTGGCACGTGTATGAAATGAGCTGCCAGATTAGGTGGTGGAAGACGGTACGATAACAGCATTTAAACGACAACAGGACGGGTATATGAATGGGAACAGTTCAAAGTGATATGGGTGAAATGCTGAAAAAATAGTGGATTAGTGGTGCTGGAAGAGCACAGCAGTTCAGGCAGCTTCCAAGTCTGAAATGCTGTGCTCTTCCAGCACCACTAATCTAGTATCTGGTTTCCAGCATCTGCAGTCATTGTTTTTACCTTGCTGAAAAAAAGGCCTAGATTATTTAAGTATATCTTGTCGAAGTAGCTGAGTTGGACTGAAGGGTTTGTTTCCGTGCTGTATATCTCTGTGACTCTATCTAAACTCCCAACAATATCCCGTGAACCTATCATTCCTGGAAATTCCAGCCTATGTTGCAACATGAATTCGAAAGTCTCCATTTCAGCATTCTGAAACCTGTGAATTTAGCCTTCCAGTACACTGTTTCTCAATCTTCCCCTCTCTGTCTATTTCCCAAACCCCTCTTATTTGTTCACATTTGAACTGATTCCACCGCCATCTCTCTCTGGCAGTGATTTTCACACCCACAGCACGCTTTGTCATGCCACAATGGAGATATGGAGTTGTAAATGGATAGGAGCTGTGTATTCTGTCAATTCGAACATTGTTTCAAGTTTGCCCATGCTGGGAAGCAATCTAACAAAGTCTTAACGAGTAATGCATTCGGATGATGTACACAAATCTACAAACTGGGAGGTTAGCCATGCCAAGTTTACAGATCAATTCACTGGTATTTATGTGCACAGCTCCCAATGATGTACAGATACCTTGTCTTGCTTTATAAATCATTGTCTGCCCAGTGTTTTGTGCTGGCTCTGTGAGATGGACCAAAATTGTGATGTCATTACCCATTACTGCTAATATTGCAATTATTTCAGTTTATGATCTCATTCCTTTGATTAGATCCTCCAATGTCTGATTGCTCTTGATATTCCCATTCCAGTGCCTTATTTTTGTGACTTGTTGACCTTTAAGCACTTGTCCAGATTTAATATGTATAACTGCCATGTATATTTCCCAAGCCATTTGTTTTGTTCACCTTGGAGCTTTGGTTTCCCCAGTGAA
This sequence comes from Chiloscyllium punctatum, assembly GCF_047496795.1. Taxonomy (NCBI): domain Eukaryota; kingdom Metazoa; phylum Chordata; class Chondrichthyes; order Orectolobiformes; family Hemiscylliidae; genus Chiloscyllium; species Chiloscyllium punctatum. Next base: position 16,224,683 of record NC_092781.1, on the reverse strand, counting down.
GAAGCTCCGAAACAATATTTTTAAAAGCACATGCTTGTTTTCACTTTTTCGTGAGCTGCGTGATGGTCCATTTTCGAAAATGGGGTTTTCGAAGCTTTTGGGCACTTCATTAGAACTTTTTCTTTTGCCTATCCACTGAACCCCTAGGTTCGTCACTGCCTTTGGATCATGTACTCAGTACCATAAAGAATGTCTTCAACTGTCACTAATTCGGACCAGGATTCTTATTTAAAGTTGACCTAATTCTGTTAGGAACATTTGTGTAAATGCGGGGGATCGTTTCCTGGAGTTCAGAGGATTTGGTAACCCATTCTCGGTGAGTCATGGGCGCTATCGTTAAACCATCTTGGTCTGCAACACGACCAACAATTGAACAAGAGGCTGAATAGAGGGGTTTCCCTGTAAAATGGAATGACCACTCACAATCAGATCAGCCATGATCTTATGGAATAGTAGGACAGGATTGAATGACTCACTCATTTAACTCATTCATATGTTTCTGATTGTATCAAGCCAATTGTCCTTCTTTCCATTCTACCATACTGGTTGGGAAGCGAATCAAATCTTCATGTATAATCTTTGGGGATCTCTGAACTCTCGGTTCTCTTGTGTCTCAGTCTCAAGCAGTTGAATAACTGTTTCCTGTTCCTGTGTACCAGATTTGTTAAAATGGATGTCCTCCTCGTGCTCTTGAGTAACAGGCTCCAATAGTCGTATGCTCCCTTGATGCTCCCGTGGAATGAGTTCGAGGGACTTAATGGCCTTTTCAAATTCCTTCCTAGTTTGACTGACTGAAAGCCTTTTCCCTGTTTCACCAACAGATCCTCAAATTTGATGCATTTGTGGGTTTTTTTTAATCTCTGTAATTGAGCAACAAACTGACTAGTTGAGCTTCTGTATGGTCGGTCTGAGAAACTGAATGGCCTCCTACTGTCCCCATGTCAAAGGCGTGAGATGTTGAAGGTCTCTTCCAGACACCCTGTAACAGGCCCGACACAAGAATTAATACAGAAAGCCATGAATTATGATGAGATGTTAAACTGTATCTGATGGATTTCCATCTCTCTTCAGTTTCTGAAACAAACAAGACAACGAAGTCCACGTGTCCTCTCAGTAACACATCATACAGCTACAACAACAACTCTCTCTGTTTCAAAGGATTCGCATTGCAATATGTGCCAACATTTCAGCCCTCCATCTCCTCATGTGGTAAGCGGCTAGAATTGGCTGAATGTCCTCATTCGGTCCTGATGTATCATTGTAAAAGACGAAGCAGCGAACTTGTAGCTTAAGGGTTTCTGACTGTCCCCTGTTACTGAAATGTTCGTGCAGGTGTCGGGGATGCCTTTCCGGTAGTTGTGTTTTGAGAGTGGCGACAGACATTCAATGAGACCTGAGGATTTGACAGTCCAGCCCTAGTCCGTGCATGTGGATTGTGGTTCCAGCATCTGAGTCTGCAACGTGATCAACAAATTGAGCAGAGGCTCCAGTTAGGGCAATCTCTCAATCCACGGAGTGAGTGCGAGCGGAAAGGAATTTACAGTAGCCACGGGGTTTTCCAGAACAGCTTCCTAAGCTCCATTTAACAAATGAGTAGAGTGTGAGGGGTCCCTGACTGAACACTGAACTGTTCCGAAAGCAGTGTCATCTCATTCCACACGACCTGCAGGTACACGCCAGTGGGAGGATGGTGCTACCTGTGGCTTTAGGGTCACAGTTCCATTCAGCTTCTATGATCTGGAACTTCCCAGGCTGGAGTTGGTGATCTATCCACAATCTCCCTGCATATCAACATCACTGTCACCATTCGATGATGGAGTTTATAGATAGTGGACGACACAATCAGAAGGGACCTGCCGGGTGTACCCTTGTTGACTTTGTACGGAGGTATCCCCAAATGTATATGGCTCTTTGGGATCAGCATGTCAATGGCGAGAGGTAGAGAAACTGAACGAACATTAATGTGAAGTGTGACCATGCACAGTACATCATGTTGATGAAGCAATTCAGTCGCTTTGTTCGGAATCAGTCAGCCGGTCCCATCGTCTTCGGATGCCGAGTAGAAATAAAGGATGGCCTGGTGATGGAGTCTGTCCACTTGATACACAGCTCTAAACATCTTCCCCTCAACAATCCCCATCGCCAACCAAACTCTTGAAAATGTCCAGTGTGCACTGAGAACAATGGGCTATTGGGAACATCAGGGAGCAGACCTTCATGGCGATGGAGCAACACTTACGAAATCTGCAAGTGTAAGATTGAACCCTTCAGTGCAAAAGTGTCGCTAATGTCTGGGATCGAACGGCCTGTACTGCGCTGTAATGCATTCTCTCTTCATTTCAGTAACATACTGCCTTGCATTCTTCCAGCAAAAAGGACCGCTCACATTTCCCGTCACGTATCACCTGCTAAATGCTTACCCATTGACTTTATCTGTGTGAATTCATCTGCAGACTCTCCACCTTCTCTTCTTAATTTAGTTTCCTTCTTATATTCGTGTCATCATCAATAGCGGTTACAGTGCACACAACAACTTCAAGAAAAACATAATTTGCTGGAGAATGCCAGCAGCTCTGGCAGCATTTGTGAAGAAAAATCATGGACAACGTTTCGCGCCTGGTTATCTTTCCTCAGAACAGTTACAGTGTATTTGTCCCATTCCTCCATCTGATTGATATAGATGGCACATATTGACGGACCAGCTCTGTTCACTTTGTGACTCCACTGGTTGCATTCCGTCAAATTGATTAAAACTGATTTATCCCGAGTGTCTGCTTCCTGTCTGATTACCAGTCCTCCCCAATGCCTGAGTCGACTATTCGACGGACTGAGTAAAAAATACGACTATCAGTCGGCACTTCAGCCCCTTAATCCTGCTCTGCGATTTAATGCAAACACGGCTGACGTCACCTCGTCCTCAGTTCCACTTTCCTGACCAGTCTGCATATTCCTTCATGTCCTGTGTCCCAGCATCGATTGCAAGCTGCGGCAGTGAGGAACACAGAGAGAAGAATGTTCTCGTCACACTTTTTATAGCAAAACTCTGTTCTACCTTTTCCTAAAAGTACGATATCATCTTCTAGATTGCCGCAAATGAGGACATATCCACTCCAGACCGACAGCATCAATCACATTTCGCATCTTGCAGACCTCAATGAGATTTCCTCTCGTTCTTCTAAATTTCAGAATGTACGAACTGCTCAATCTGACCCGAGATGACAAACTCTTCATCTCTGGAAGGTGTACAGTGAACCTCTTCTGAACTGCCTCCAATGCAAACGCATCTTTCCATCATTCATGGCAACAAAATTGAAAATCCTACTCCTGTTGCACTCTCACTAATACCTTGCATAGTTACAGTAATTCTTCTTTTGTTTTATACCCTATTATTTTATAAATGAATGCTGACATTTTAATTGACTTACAATTTCCTGCTGCACCTGCCGGTGAGTTTTCTGTGATCTACACGAGAACACTCAGACCCCTCTGCATGTATGTTCTCTGAAATTTCACCCGATTTACATATCAAGTTGCAGTTGTATTCCTCTGAACAAAATGGATAACGGCATAATGTTCCATTTTCAGTTGTATCAGCCAAATATTATACCACTCATCTAAACTATTCATGTTCTTTTGTAAACATTTTGCATCTTCAATGTGTCAACGTATTCTTCCATCTCTTCTACTTTCATCTGAAAATGTGACTGTAGCATTTTCTCAAACCTCATACAAGTAATCCGGTAGGTGGAGAATAGTTGGGACCTGCGATCAGAACTCTATGCATGCCCTAAATTGTCAAACCATAAAATGACCCATCCATTCCATCTCTCTACGTTTTGTTTTGTTCAGCGAACCTCTATCCAAGCAAAATAAATTCCTCCAGAACGCATGCCCATTTTTGTGTTGAAGCGGAACATTTTGTGAAGAATTTTATTCAATGCTTCTTGAAGCGCAGGTACTTTACATTTCCATGATTTAATTTGTCTACTTTACTTGACGCAGCTTTAAGAAATTCGAGTCAATGAATTCTTCATGAACCATGCAGAAATGTATGTATCGTGGTTTACGTTAGCTAATATCCTGTTATCAATGAATTAATAATGGATTTGAACAAGTTGCTTTAAATCCCAGTGGTTGGCTCACTGCTTTGTGTTCACTAGTGAACATACTTCGCTATCTGTAACCTCCTTGTCCCTTTCAATTCCTGTGGAACAGGCACAAGATTTTAAAATATCTGCTCCAATTGGTGTTTAAGGCAAGAATGACTGATTGTACTCTCTCTATTCCATGTTTACACCTTGGATGTTCTGAATGTCCGCCTGGTGTACCTACATTAAAGTTTCGTCGGGCGGAATGTCGTGAGTAACAAACTCAAGGTTGGCTTATACTCTCCTGATGATATGTTAGCTGCATCAAGGTTTTATCCAATCTTCCTGTTGATCTGTGATAGTTCGATGGGCTGAACTGTCTCCTCATATTCTTCCAACAAGGACTTCAGTTACTGAATGGTCCCTTCCAGCCTTCCTGATCCGGGGAGTGATTAGTCTATTGTTGTTCCCATACAACGAACACATGGCTGATTTACCTCTTCCTTCACCATAAAAAGTCTCAAATTGTTTTGTCACCTTCACCAATTACCATGCAGCAGGCTCATTAGGCTGAAAGGCCTCATGTTTTTCTCGTGTAACAATGTCTTCCAGCTTTTCTGTTGCAGACTTGAAGAAACTAAATGAACTAATTTTCTCCCTGTGTAACAAGATTTTGGTGTTGCATGGCCGACTCTGGGTACAGTGTTGAAGGCTGGAGGGGTTGATTGTCTCCCATCTTTAAATGTATATCAGGCTCAAAGTGATTGAGTAGGCTTGTCCGGTTCTGTTGCAACACGGTGTAAATTAGATGTACAATTTTTTTCAGTACTGGAGTAATTAGTCAAGTTACAGGATACAATCACTTTACATTTAAACTGTGTTAACCCATGTGAATGCTTATGCAGGGAAAATGAATTTCATGTTCATGTATGAGAAGGTTTGAACGTACAGACTGTTGAGCACTGAGTTAGGCTGTTTTGGCATTAATGCAGTGTGATAAGAAGAGCTAATTGCAAACCTTGCTGCAGTGGAAGTTTTTGGAAGACTTGAGAATAACACATTGGTATTCTTTTATGTCATAATGCAATACTTTTTTTTGAAATTTTGATTTTCGATCTGAATCATCCAAGCCATAAAGGTGTGAGGGGAAGTTGGCTTCAGTGAGTCGGAGAAGGTGGTGAAACAGATTTCTTTCGAAGGATGACAATGGGCATTACCCATTGAAACCCTCTAAGCAGTACAATAAACATATCTCCCGCAAACGTGGAAAGAGCAAAAAGTGACTCAATGATGGTTACCAAAAGTTAAATTAAATGTGGCATGAGATCAAAAGAAAACAGCTGAGATAAATTGAAGGCATTGTGGGAAAACATGGATGCAATGAAACGTACAATCCAGCAAAGAAGGAGCAAAAGGCTAATAAGTAAATCATAAACGAAACAAGATTGTAAAATAAATAGAAACATAAAGACTGCCAATAGCTTCAAGATATAGTTCAGAGGAAATGCAATAAAGGTCAATGGTGAAAGTGAATGTGTGGGCAGAATAATTCATTGCTAAGAACAGAGAAATTGCAAGAAAACTAAACAACTACATTCTGTGTGGCTTCATTGAGGAAGATCCGTAATATCTCCCAGAAATACCAAGTTACGATGTGACTTGCATATCTGAAGACTAAAAATAAAATTCATTTCAGCGACGATGCATTGTTTGAAATCATACCTGGATTGAGCAATGTTACGACTGATGAACCACATGTACTTCAAAATAGAATTTTAGAGAAAGCGATATTAGTCTAATTAATTTTCTTGGGGAATCACAATGGTTTCTTTTCCCTGCTCATTCTGGGGAGGCATTAACGCAGTTTGTGTTGTGTAATGTTTCAAAGAATGAGTGTTGATCGCACTAAAAGTCAGAAAATACACACCGAGGGGACTGACTGTCACAGGAACATGGAGAGGTGCTGCCAGGTAAGGTTAGGGAGAATCCCAAAATATTCTACTCATACATCAAGCAGAAGAGAAAAAATATGGAGCAATTAGGGCTCATTCGGAATCAAGGTGCAATCTGCGTATCAAGCTGGAGAACATTTATCGATTGTTACATGAGAGCTTCACATCTATTTTAATATGGAGAAGGAGGATACAGGATGAGAATTCATGAAGATGGACACTGAAGATCCTGAACAGATTGAACCAAAATGCGAACAGGCCTTGATGGTTTTTAATGGAACCAAAGTGGACAGATTGCTAGGTCCGGATGAGTTTTGTGAGAGGCTGCTGTTGGAGAATAGGAAGGAAAACCACTGTTCCAAATGTTTAAGAAGAATCTTGAACGGGGGAGGTGTCCCTGTAAGACAGGATGCAACAACTTCGAAGGGGTGAATAAGAGCAAGTAGCATGCGTCGAATATTAAGGCTCTCGAACCTGCTACGTCATTTAAAATGTTCATGGCTGATGTCATATCAGTCTCAGTTCCACTTTTCAGTCCACTCTCCAGATCGCTTCATTAACGTAATGTCCCAGCATACACTGCACTCTGGGAGAGTGAATTACATAGGTTCACAAACCTTTGCGAGAAGTAAGACCTCGTCATCCCTTTTTAAAATCTGCTCCACTGTATCCTAAAACTGTGATCACTTCCTGTCGATTGGCCTACGAGGAAATATCCAATCCACCTCTGCATTGTCAATCGGTTTTCACATCCAACAGAGTTCAATGTGATCTTCTCTCATTCTTCTAAACTCCAGAAAGTATAGACCTGAACTGCTCAATCTCTCTTCTTAAGATAATTGGTCATTTCTGGAATCAATTGAGTGAACCATTTCTGAACTGCCTTCATTGCAACTACGTCCTTCCTGCAGTCAGGGTACTAAAGATTGTGCACAGTACTCCAGTTGCGATTTGAATAACTCCTTGCCAAAATAAAATAGTTCTTCCCTCGATTTATACCTGATTCTTTTACAAGATAGTGTTGAAATTACACTTGTTTTTCTCATTCTCTGCTGGACCTTCATGTGAGTTTTAGTGAGAGGCAAGAGGACGCCCCGATCTCTCTGCACATAAGCTCACTGGCATTCTCTCCACTTACTTAGCTGGTTGCCTGTGTATTCTGCAGATCAAAATAGATAAGCTCGTTCTTACCCATATTAAATATTGTCTATCAAGGTTTAGCCCATTCATCTAAAATATTCATGTCCACTGTTTTTTTTTACATCTTCAGAACAACAAACTACTTTGCCTCCTGTTGTCTTATCATCTTAAAAGGTAAATGGAGCGTTTTCTATCAACTGATCCATTAAATACAATAGATGGCAAATGGTTCGGGGCCTGAGAACTGAACTCGATGGCATTTCAAAAATTGCCAATAAAAAAGAGACGCAACTATTCCATTTCTCTGCAGTTTGTTGGTTCGCCAACATATTCCCAAGACAATAAATGCCTTGCTTTACCGATGTGCTGCTATTTTGCAGCTTAGTGTTGTGTGTACCATTTTACACAATGCCTTTTCCAGTTGACATTTCCAAGATCCCCGTTATCTATATTGCTTGTGTCGGCTTTAAAGAATTGATCAAATAAATGCTTCATAAACTATGCTAACTCTGATGGATTTTGGCTTGACCTTCCAGATATCCTTTGTTTGATTAATTAATAATGGATTATGACAAATTGCCTTAAATTCTGACACATTGCTCACCGCTTTTATCGTGATGCATAAAGATTATTATTCCCCGTTCTTCCCTTTCGTTTACTTCCACGTTTCACTTTGTTTTACTTCACTTTCAACTCCTGCGGAACAGGCACAAGGTTTTAACAGATCTCCTTCGATTGCAGTGGAAGAGGCATGAGTGGCTGAATGACGTCATTCTCTTCCTGGTTGACACACTCGATAATTTGCATGTCCGCCTGGTGTTATTATATTATTCACCAAATTGCAGGAATGTCCTCAATAACCAACTCGAGCACGTTGGCTCAGTGATTAGCACTGCTGACTTACAGTATTAGGGTCCAAGGTGCGATTCCACTCTCAGGATTGTTTGGGTGGAGTTTGCAGATACTACATGTGTTCCGTCCGAAAGTCCAAAGATGTGTACGTCAGCTGAATTGGCTGTACTAAATTGCCTGTAGTATCAGGTGCATTGGTCAGAGGGAATTTGTTGGGCGGCCGGGCCCATTTCCACACTGTCGTTAACCTAACGTCTGCTTTTCTCCTGTTGATTTGCATGGGTTTCACGGACTCATGGAATTTTCTTGTGACTTTGTAACATTTTGAGGAGCTGAAGGGTCACCTCCTGTCAATCTATAACAGCTGGCGATACTGACCGTTCATCTCCTGCACGACTGAAATGTAATTGTGGAAGTGATTGGTTCCCATACAACAGACACGTAGCTGATTTATCTTCGCCTTTCCCATAATAATTCTCAGGTAGGTTTTTTGGCGTCTCTAATTCCCGTGCAACAGGCTGAGTGCGCTGAATGGCCTCCTGTTGTCTCAGTGTACCAATCTCCAGTCACTGTTTGGCCTCTTCCAGTTCCTGTGTGACAGACCTGAAAGGCAGATACTCTTGCCATGTTACAGGATACTGGTGCTTCATTGTCTCCTATGGTTCGCTGTTATTGGCTTGATGGGCTTATTGGCCTTCTACTGTAACTGTAACTCGGACTCCAGGGGCTGAACAGCCTCGTCCTGTTCTGCTGTAATAGCGTAATTGCCTGATTGTACTTCCGCTGTTCCCTGTAATTCCTGAATAATTAGCATCTGTTGCTAACTCCTTCCGGTGGTTGATGGGGAAAACTACGACCATGTTTTATTCTTGTAATCTTCCGAAAAGGTGAACGTCATCATTGCAGGAATTAGTTGAGGGAACCCTCTCTGAACTGCTTCCAATGTTACAATATCCTTTCCTCTGGGAGGGAGACTGAACTGTGCACACTACTCGAGGTGTGATTTCACCAAGTTCCCGTAGAGCAGCGGCAACACTTTGCCAACCTGCTGTAGGGTTCCCACCTCCGTTCAAACAGTGCTAACTGTATGTAGGAATGCACAGTATTGTTAAAAATGTTCATTGTGCTTCTCTTCACAAGCATCATATGGGGACTTCTAGTAAAAATGACACAATGATGCTTCAGAAGAACGAATAAGGTGTGATAAGATGAGCTCAACATCGAGATCGAGCTGGCCAAATATCTCGCCTGAATCTCCAATTAAACCACCCAAAATACACATTGCTCAGATTCCACAGAATCTACTCGGGTGTTGTGAAGAAACAACAAAATAAAGTAAACATTGTTCGAAGTTACATATCAAAGTGAAAAATGAAATGCAAGTTTTGAGTAAGTCATAAATCAGGAAATTAGGTATACACGTTTGTGGGCACTGCACGAATAATGGAAAGCTTAAAATTGTAGCTAAACTGTGCTGATCCAAGCGAATGTTCATGATGGGAGAAATGGAACTCTTGAGCGTGTGTGCGATGTTTTGAATTAACAATGCGTTGACACTGCGTTGGAGAGCAAGCCATGTTGGAATTGTTCAGAGGATGTAATTGAAAACCTTGGGGTGGAATACATTTTGGGAATAGCGATCATAACATATTGATTTTTAATAGACGCCTGAATATAAAACATTTGTTTTTATTTGAAGTTACGGTTATTACCGCGAGTCATGCAAGCCATGAAGTTGTGTGAGGCAAATTGACTTCTGTAGATGGCAATAGTATATGGAAAGGATTCATAGAAGATTCATGGCAATGAAACAATAGCTTTTTAAAATAAACATTATAATATGAACTATACACATATACCCACATCAGTGCAAACAACAAAATGGTAAGATGGCTAAACGATATTTAAAAATACAAGTTAAAGATTGCATTCGGTCAAAGGAAGCGGCTCACAGACTTACAATGTATTGTAGAAATCCTGGATTTGGAGACATTTCGGACCGAGCAAATGAGGACCAATGATCTGATTAGGACCATAAAGGAAAGAAGAATTCAAACCAGCATCAAACACTTGGTCGAACAAAGGCTTCAATCGATACTTGAAAGGAAAGTGAATGCAGGGGCAAACATGGAATGGTGAATATCCGGACTGCATCATTATTTTCGCAGAGGATTGCGAAATTACAGAGAAACTAAACAGTCACTTTCATGTCTCTCTTCACAAATGCAAGATTATCTAATGTGGAAATTCGATTCACTCGTGATCCAAAAATATCAGAGGCGATGGCAGTGAAAATTTACACTGAGACCACTGACTCTCATTGGAGCATAGACAAATACAAGCAGTCAAAGTTCACAAGAATGCCAAAGTATTCTGCACATACTTCAAGCGGAACATAACAACCAGGGAACAATGAGCGCCCAAGAGAAACCAAGGGGACAATCCGAATATGAAGCTGGAGAACTTGATAGTTTGTTACATGACCGCTTCAAATTTATTTAAATTGGACAAAGGAGGACGGAGGTACAGACGTGCACAAGTTGGACTATGAAGCTCTTGAGCAGACTGAAATAAGATGGAACAGGCATTGACGGGTTTGGCTAGTATGATACTGGACAAATCACCAGAACCGGTCACGTATCACAGTGTTGGAGATGAAATGAATCATTTCAGTGAGTGACTCGCTCACAGCTGCCTAATTCAGATATGTAATCGTGCCACATAAAATTTAAATTATTGACTGTATACTTGTGAGCTCACGGAGTGAGACAAGTCGACCAAATGGTAACGTGTCACTCCGGCGGCACGGTGGCACAGTGGTTAGCACTGCTGCCTCACAGCACCAGAGACCTGCGTTCAATTCCTGCTTCAGGCGACTGACTGTGTGGAGTTTGCACATTCTCCCCGTGTCTGCGTGGGTTTCCTCCAGGTGCTCCGGTTTCCTCCCACAGTCCAAAGATGTGCAGGTCAGGTGAATTGGCCATGCTAAATTGCCCATAGTGTTAGGTAAGGGGTATGGGTGGGTTGCGCTTCGGCGGGGCGGTGTGGACTTGTTGGGCCGAAAGGCCTGTTTCCACACTGTAAGTAATCTAATCTAATCTAGAATGCTGCGTGATTATATTTGTTACAATCAATATTAATTAGTGAACTGTAATTAGTAAGTGGGCAATCGGTCTAGTCACTAGCCCTAGTCACGTAGCTCTCTGGACAATGCTGGTTGGTAGTTGATCGCAAATGTTAGTATAACAACAGATTACTCTAAAAGAAGAACATTCCCACGCTGGGAAAGTATTCACTGTCAGGTGCCAGAACAGCAGAAAGATCAGCCAACTCACTGAGCTTAGGAACGCACATGTCGATACTAATTTTAAAATTAAAATGGATTCTCAGCTTTAATATATGATCAAATGTCTGTTTGGGTTCTAACAAATTGTCCAGGGTTCACGTTTTAACCAATCAGACGGTCAGTGTAGAAGATTTGGCAAAATGATGGAGACAACCAGACCCAAGTGTTTGTCAGACGGTGGCCCTTCATGGTCACATGCAGAGACATCCAAACTAATAGAATTAGAGAATTCATAAACTGGCAGGGAAATTTGAAACAGAAAAAAAACATACAAACAGGGAAAAAAAATAGTTTAAATCGGTAGCAGTAGTGACACAAAGCTGGCACAGCATCGTTCAAAGAAAACAATGGGAAGCAAGAGCAGAACAAAAATAGCAACGAGAACCATGTTTCCTGAAAAAGTGTCGGTGCACAAAAGTCAAGTAGACTACCTACTCAAGTCCAAAGCTCACATTGTGAACAAGTGTCAAGTGGAGAAGAATCCGACTTGCGAATATTTGTGGCTCTGTTTGTAATGTTTTGACGATAGTCATGGATATCAGTGCAACATTTGGAGCTGATAAGGGCACAAGTGCCTCATTTCGCTGGAAAAACATAGTTGAGAGCGATTTGATTCTGAAGGTCAATAGCGCAGATATCCATGATCTCTGCATTTAGTATGCCACAAGTCAAAGTAGTGGCATTTGTAAACTCTTCCAGAGTGGTGGCAATCTTTCGTACTTCAACCTCAAGTTGAAGAGTGGGATAAAGAGGGGAAAGAATAGTTAAAATGTCATGACAAGCAGGAAGAATTCTCTTCCTACGAGGCATCGGAGTATCAAAAGATGAATTGAGGTAGTGGTAAAGAAAAGGGATTGCATACCCTCGATAAAAGCGTCCAATCCTGGAGGCATGCAGACAGTGCTAAGCCGTCTGGCCATAAATGAAAAAGAATGCCATTGAAAGCGAATAACTGATCAATTTAGACACCAAGGCAAAATTGGTGAAGAGGAATTAATGGCAGTCCTGTCGAAAACGGTGAGAATCAATATGCTGCCAACCATATTGGATAAGAAGTTAGACGCTGAAAGGAGGATGGAGTCAAGGTATTTATTGAACCCATCCCGCCAACCCAACCGATACTTACTTTCAATGCAAATACTTGGTAGTGTGTAATCGTTGTCATGATATTAGAGAGAAACAGAGACGGGGATGTATGTCATAGATTATAGCGTGGCAAGAATCACCGTCCAAAAGTGTCCATCCTATAATCCGCTTATCACGATTGTAATGTCCCCATAAGTGGAAGGGGCGCCGATCATTTATACGAAGGTGGCAGGGATTTGAAAAAGTCGTGACAGCAGCAGAACAACGTTGATTAAACAATTCAGCAGTGTCAGATTCATTAAAAAGGACCTGCTGTTCAAGAATCCTATGTTTAGCATGGAAAGGATTGTGGGCACAACCCGAAGAGACAGAGTGGCCGATCGTCTGTGCACAGAGATATGTCATACAAAGGAAGTATTAAAATGCAATTAGTAGAGTAGATATCTGCGGTCGTTGCTTTGCAGGTAACACAGCAGGAATCAATAGATTTTTTTCAAGGTGTGGTGCTCTGATGCACTGTGTCCCGTCCTCCATGCGGCCTCCCCTTGAACTTGACTGCTGAACGGGTCACCAGCCGAACGAGGAAAGAGTCTTTCCACCTCAGCTCCAATTTGCCCTGTTTCTATTTCTTTCACTTGGCGTTCCGTGAACGAAAACTTTGAACAGCTTTGGCTAACTCATGCAAGTACTTCCACTTGTCCAACACAATAGTGGGAGCTGTATCAGTCATTAGGATAGTTTTGGTTCATCCACAATATGCACGTGTTTTATTTTTAGATTAGATTACCTACAGCGTGGAAACATGCCCTTCGGCCTAACCAGTCCACACCGACTCTCCGAAGAGTAACACACCCAGACCAATTTCCCTCTGACTAATGCACCGAACGCTATGGGCAATTTATCATGGCCAATTCACCTCCCTCCACATCTAAGGACTGTGGGAGGAAACCGGATCACCCGGAGGAAACCCAAGCAGAAACAAGGAGAATGTGTAAACTACACAGACAGTCATATTGATAGGCAATGTTCATAACAATGTGCATGAGGTGATTCTATAAACGCAAGTTGTGGACAAGTAGAAAGACCCCCCTCCCCGGGGAAGGAAATTTTTAACAACCACAGGGCATCCCTCTTAAAACATGTGTTTCGTTTGTTGACAAATTAAACACGCTTCCGCTCTTTTCCAAGATGCTTTCTGAAACTCTCGGTGCCACCAAGTTTGTAATACAATATTTACCATTCCCTCCTTGCACACGTGTTCACAAAGTCCACATAACCAAGTAAAAAAGGCAGCAGCAAAGATGGAACGTAAACTTGTCTAGCAGGGGTCACCAACATTTTGGTTTGGGTATCGAGGGATTACAATAATTGAGGCCATAGTTTGTGCTCTTCAGCAGGGGGCTTCCCCGGGATTATTGTATCTGGCATACCGATACACATGCTGCCTCCATCAAGGTTTTCCTGGAGTCCAAATTGGACCAGATATTTGTGTTGTAAGGCTGCCTGCTTGACAGCAGCACCTACCTGCTCATTCCTTTGGAGACTATGTTAGTTACCGCAGCGTGAGCCGAACATCTTGATAAGTGCTAGATTGATTAGATAAAACAGGATTACTATCACACTGCACAGTGGGGGTTAAACGTCCTCTGTTCCCACAAGGCTGCATAATCGTGGGTCACACCAAAAACACAATGGAGATTCAGTGTGCATCAGCAGATTTTCCTTTTGCTCGAATGCAAGCATTCGATATCTATGTTAGCTCCAACGTAACATTAAAGAAACATCAATCTCCAGTGGCCATATTTCCACAGTTAAAACAAGGGCCAGCCGTTTTGTTCCTAGATTGAATGTAGTAGTACTGGGGCTTGCCTGTCCGCATTTCCAGTCTACCCTCGGGAATGGGTTGCTCAGAGGTGTCGCTGCGTGAGCAAATATGGTGGGTTCTGCACCCAGTGGGTATCCATGCTCCCAATCAACCCTGTCAGGGCTGAAATACGTCATTTAGGATCACGAGGGCACTGGACATAATCTGTTCTACCTGTAACTTGCATCGTGATCCAGCCTAGCTCTCACACCAGTCAACTCATATGCGACTGGATATTATGGACTAGGTCAGATAATTTGGCTGGATCATTTCGGTGAGACCAGGAGGAAAAATATCACAAAATCATAGAGTTAAAGAAGGCGAATCAGCTTTCCGATTTTATTTCTATTGTGGATTGCAGACCACTTCTGTCGGACAGATGCCCACTTATTTAAGTCTCATAACATGAACAGTTCGTATTCAGGCTACTCCTGGAATTTCGCTGCGTTTATATTTGTATCATCCTTTGAACATATTGACCAAACTGGCCGGTTTGTTCTTACCTTAAGGGGCATGCTTCATTAACATAACTCTAATTCCGGGGATGGGTTCTATTTGAGGATGGCACAGGCCATGTATCAGTAATGAAGACTGGATGCTTCATTTTCAAAATAAGGAAATATTTGTAATGGGGGTGTGTGCTGGGAACAATTAGGAAATGTTACGAGTTAAGCCGTAATCCAGTAATAAAATCCCAATCCTCATCCCTATGTGTGTCATGCCCATCCTCACATAGAGTTGGTACGCCAGGTATCACCTCGGGATTCTGAATTTAATATAATTCTTTATTTTACAGTGTTGTTGCTTTAACCCTGGTTATATAATACTCACCCTTCGTGGCTTTACACTGTTTCAAATGCCTTTTTCATTAATTTAATCTCGCCATTCACAGTCAGCTGTGAACATCTCCCACGTTTTGGGAGTTCCGTCCACTACGCATACCCCTATTCCCCAATCACATGCAAAGCTCCTTCAACTGGCCATTAAGGCACATTTCCATTCTTTACATCGCAATAAATTACTGCAGTTATGCTTCAAATTACCCATGGGGAAACGAGACTCTTCACTGACAACGTTTAAGAGGAATAAAACAAGCGATCCTACCAAATAATTCTGAGTTTCTGGTTCAGGGCTAATACAATTGATTTAAAAAATAAATAAATAAAATAACCCTAATCTGTAATTCAGAGTGGAAACTGAAAAAGTGACAACAGCATTTCAAAAGTCATCAATATAAACTGCAAATTTGAACATGAAAAATGTGCACAGATTCCAACTCTGAAATT
The DNA here is from genome assembly GCF_047496795.1 of Chiloscyllium punctatum. NCBI lineage: Eukaryota > Metazoa > Chordata > Chondrichthyes > Orectolobiformes > Hemiscylliidae > Chiloscyllium > Chiloscyllium punctatum. Next base: position 16,209,069 of record NC_092781.1, on the reverse strand, counting down.
CATTATAATTACCACACCAGCTCCTCAACCATCCACTCATCTGCTCAAACTCCTACTCCTACACATACTAGTCTGAAGCACCGGGAGTAATCAAGGGAGTGGCGTTTTCGGTTAAGGATCGTTTTACAACTGCACTTATGGATGATATTCCCGGAAATACAGTCAGGGAAGTTATTTTGAGTTGAACTGAGAAATAAGAAAAGAATGATCACCTTACTGGGATTATATTATAGACCCGCTACTAGTAAAAGTGAAATTGAGAAGCATATTTGTACGGAGATCTCAGTTATCAACAACCATAATGGGGTAGTTATGGAAGGGGATATTTAACTTGCCAAACATAGATGGGGCTGGAAAAGCGCAGCAGGTCAGGCAGCATCAAATGAGAAGGAGAATCGACGTTTTGAGCATGAGTACCTCTTCAGGAATGAGGAGGTTGTGCCAAGCAGGATAAGATAAAAGGTCGGGCGGTGGGACTTGGTGGAGGGGCGTTGGGATTGCGATCGGTGGAAGCATGTTAAGGTGAGGGTGATAGGCCGGAGAGGGGGTGGTGGCAGGTCAAGAATTTGATGCTGAGTCTGAGGGTTGGGACTAAAAAATGGTGGACGGAGGGAAAATGAGGAAGCTGGAGAAATCTGCATTCATCCCTTATGGTTGAAGGGTTCATAGGTGGAAGATGACTCTCTCTTCCTCGAGACCTCGTGTTGCCATGGTGAGGCGATAGAGGAGCCCAAGGACCTGCATGTCCTTGGCGGAGTGGGAGGGGGAATTAATGTGTTCAGCCACGGGTCAGTTGGGTTGGTTGCTGCGGGGGACCAAGAGGTGTTCTCTGAGACGTTTCGCAAGTAGGCAGTCTGTCTCCCCAACATATAGGAGGCCACATCGGGTGCAGCGGATGCATTAAGTGATGTGTGTGCAGGTGCAGGTAAATTTCTGATGGATATTGAAAAATCCCTTGGGGCCTTGGGGAGAAGTGAGGGGGGAGGTGTGAGCGCAAGTTTTGCATTTTTTGCGGTTGCAGGGGAAGGTGCTGGCAGTGGAGGTTGGGTTGGTGGGGGGGGTTCGATCTGACGAGGGAGTCACGGAGGGAGTGGTCTTTCCGAAACTCTGATAGGGGTGGGGAGGGAAATATATCCTTGGTGGTGGGGTCCGTTTGGAGTTGACGGAAATGCAAAAGGATGATCCGATGTGTCTGGAGTTTGGTGGGGTGGTCTGTGAGGACCACTGGGGTTTTGTCCTCGTGGCGATTGGAGGGGCTGGTTCAAAGACGGAGTAGCGGGAAGTGGAGGAGATGCGGTGGAGAGCATCGTCAAACACATCGCAGGGGAAATTGCGGTCTTTGGAGAAGGAAGCCATCTGGGTTGTTCGATACTGGGATTGGTCCTCTTGGGAGCAGATGCGGCGAAGGCAAAGGAATTGGGAACATGGGATGGCGTTTTTACAGGGGGCATGGTCTAGGCAGGGGAGGGAGGAGTCTGAGACGGTCCAGGTAAATTTGAAGTCGGGGTGGAAGGTGTTAATAAAGTGGATGAACTGTTCAACCTCCTCGTGGGAGCACGAGGTAGCGCCGATACAGTCATCAATGTAGCGGAGGAAAAGGTGGGGGGTGGTGCCAGTCTAGCTGCTGAGCATGGACTGTTCCACATATCCAACGAAGAGGCAGGCATAGCTACGGCCCATGCGGGTGCCCATAATTACCACACCAGCTCCTCAACCATCCACTGCTTTGGTTTGGAGGAGTGGGAGGATTGGAAGGAGACGTTGTTAATAGTGAGTACGAGTCCAGTCAGTCGAAGGAGAGTGTCAGACGAAGAGTCCTGGTGGGTTTGGCGGGAGAGGAAGAAGCGTAGGGCGTTGAGGCCTTCGTGAGGGGGGATGGAGGTGTATAGGGGCTGGATGTCCATGGTGAAGATAAGGCGTTGGAGGTCAGGGAAGCGAAAATCATGGAGGAGGTGGAGGGCGTGGGTGGTGTCCCGAACGTAGGTGGGGAGTTCTTGGACTAAGGTTGACAGGACCGTGTCAAGGTATGCAGAAATGAGTTCGGTGGGGCAGGAGCAGGCTGAAACAATGGGTCGGCCGGGGCAGTCAGGTTTGAGGATTTTGTGCACGAGGTAGAAACGGGCGGTACGGGTTGTGGGACTATGAGGTTGGAGGCGGTGGATGGGAGATCCCCTGAGGTGATGATTTTATGGATGGTCTGGGAGATGATGGTTTGGTGTTGGGAGGTGGGGTAAAGGTCAAGGGGCCAGTAGGAGGATGTGTCCGCGAGCTGGCATTTAGCTAAACACCTCCTCCTACTACTGCCCCCTTGAGCTTGACCCCAGCTCCTACCACCAAACCATCATCTCCCAGATCATCCATTACCTCATCACCTCAGGGGATCTCCCATCCACCGCCTCCAACCTCATAGTCCCACAACCCCACACCGCCCGTTTCTACCTCCAGCCCAAAATCCACAAACCTGACTGCCCCGGCCGACCCATTGTCTCAGCCTGCTCCTGCCTCAGCGAACTCATTTCTGCATACCTTGACATGGTCCGGTCCCCCTTAGTCCTAGAACTACCCACCTATGTTCGGAACACCACCCACGACCTCCACCTCCTCCATGATTTTCGCTTCCCTGGTCCCCAATGCCTTATCTTCACCATGGACATCCAGTCCCTATACACCTCCATCACCCATCACGAAGGTCTCAAAGCCCTCCGTTTCTTCCTTTCCCCCGAACCAACCAGTACCCTTCCTCTGACACTCTCCTTTGACTGACTGGACTGGTCCTCACTCTTAACAACTTCTCCTTCGAATCCTCCCACCTCCTCCAAACCAAAGGAGTAGCCATGGGCCCCAGCTATGCCCGCCTCTTCGTTGGATATGTGGAACAGTCCATCATCCGCAGCTACACTGGCACCACTCCCCACCTTTTCCTCCGCTACATTGATAACTGTATCGGCGCTACCGCGTGCTTCCACGAGGAGGTTAAACAGTTCATCCACTTTACTAACACCTTCCACCCCGACCTCAAAATTACCTGGACCGTCTCAGACTCCTCCCTCGCCTTCCTCGACCTCTCCATCTCTATCTGGGACGACCAACTCAACACGGATGGAGACTATAAACTGACCTATTCCCACAGCTACCTGGATTACACCTCTTCCCACCCTGCCCCCTGTAAAAACGCCATCCCATATTCCCAATTCCTTCGCCTTCACCGCATCTGCTCCCAGGAGGTTCAATTCCAATACTGAACAACTCAGATGGCCTCCTTCTCCAATGACCGCAATTTCCCCTCAGACGTGGTTAACAATGCTCTCCACCGCATCTCCTCCACTTCCCGATACTCCGCCCTTGAACCCCGCCCGTTCAATCGCCACCAGGACGGAACTCCACTCGTTCTCACTTACCACCCCACCAACCTTCAGATACATCGGATCATCCTTCGCCATTCCCGCCACCTCTAAACGGACCCCACTACCAAGGATATATTTCCCTCCCCACCCGAAACAGCGTTCTGGAAAGACCACTCCCTCCGTGACTCCCTTTGTCAGATCCACGCCCCTCACCAACCCAACCTCCAATCCTTGCACCTTCCCCTGCAACCGTAAAAAATGCAAAACTTGCGCCCACACCTCACCCCTCACTTCCCGCCAAGGCCGCAAGGGATCCTTCAATATCCATCAGAAATTCACCTGCACCTGCACACACATCATTTACTGCACCTGCTGCAAACGATGTGTCCTCCTATACATTGGGGAGATAGGCCGACTACTTGTGGAACGTTTCCGAGAACACCTCTGGGACCTCGCACCAAACAACCCAACCTCCCCGTGGCTGAAAACTTTAATTCCCCCTCTCTCTCCGCCAAGGACTTGCAGGTCCTTGGGCTCGTCCATCGCCAGACCATGGCAACACGATGCCTGGAGGAAGAGCGACTCATCTTCCGCCTAGGAACCCTCCGACCACAAGGGATGAATACAGATTTCTCCAGCTTCCTCATTTCCTCTCTCCCCACATTATCTCAGACCCAACCCTCAGACTCAGCACCGCCTTCTTGACCGGCAATCTTCTACCCGACCACTCCGTCCCCACCCCCTCTCCGGCCTATCACCCCCACCTTAAGCTCCTTGCACCTATTCCATTCCCAAAGCCCCTCCCCGAAGTCCCTCCTCCCTACCATTTATCTTATCCTGTATGTCACACCCTCCTCATTTCTGAAGAAGGGCTTATTCCCGAAACGTTAATTCTCTTTCTCCTTTGATGCTGCCTGACCTGCTGCGCTTTTCCAACATCACATTTTTAAGCTCTGATCCCCAGCATCTGCAGTCCTCACTTTCTCATAAATGGGGCTGCCATCGTGTGAAGGGTTTATTGAGAGAAGAAATTGCGAAGTGTGTACAAGAACATTTTCTGATTCAATATGTGGATACTCCTATTGGAGAAAGTGCAAAACTTGAACAAATCTTGGGAAATAAGGCAGGGGAAGTGACTGAGGTGTCAGTTGGTAGGGGCACTTTGGGGCCATCGACCAGAATTATGTTAGTTTTTAAATAGTGATGGAACAGGACAGACCAGATATAAAAGCTGAAGTTCTAAATTGGAGGAACGCTAATTTTCGCAATTATTAGGGAAGTACATTCGAAAGCTGATTGGGAGCATATGTTCCTTTGTATTTGGACGGCTGGAAAATAGGAAGTCTTCAGAAATAAGGCAATGAGAGTCCAGAGACAGTGTACTCCGATTAGGTTGAAATTAAAGCCTGGTAGGTGGAGGAAATGAAGGATGACGGAAGAAATCGTGTGTTTGGTTAAGAAAAAGAAGGAAGCATATACCAGGTAAAGACAAGATTCATCGAATGAAACCTTAGAAGAGTGTAAAGGAAGTGTAGTATACCTAAGAGGGAAGTTGAGAGGGCAAAGTGGGTACATGAGATAGATTTGTCAAATAGAGATAAGGAGAATTCAAAGGGTTTTGCAAATACATTAAGGACAAAAGTGTAATTAAGGAGAGATTAAGGTCTCTCATTGATCAGCAAGGCGACCTTTCTGTGGAAATGCAGGAGATGGTGGGGACCTAGACGAATATTTTGCATCAGTGTTTACTGTGGAAAAGACATGGAAGGAGTTCATTGCACGGAAAAAAACGTGATGTCTTGAAAACAGTCCAAATGACATAGGAGGGAGTATTGGATGACGTGAAATGCATTAAAGTTGATAAAAGCTCAGGACTCGATCAGGTGTACCTAGAAATCTGTGAGAAGTTAAGAAAATGATTGCTGGACACCTTGCTGAGAAATTTGTATCATCGATATTCACAGTTGAGGGGCCTGAAGACTGAAGTTTGGTTAACATGATGCCGCTGCTAAAGAAGGATGGTAGATTAAGCCCTGGAACTATAGACCGGTAAGACTGACGTTGGTGGGCAAGTTTTTGGAGGGAGTCCTGAGGGACAGGGTGTACACGCATTTGGAAAGTCAAGAACTGATTAGGGAAATTCACCATGGCGTTGTGAGTGGGACATCATGCCTCATCAATCTTGACAGAGTTTTTTTTTGAATAAATAAGGAAGATGATTGATGAGGGCAGAGTGGTGGCTGTAGTCTATCTTGATTTCAGTAAGGAGTTCGAAAAGGTTCCCCATGGGAGACTGTTCAGCAAGGTTAAATCTCATGGAATACAGCAAGAACGAGCCTTTTGGATACAGAGCTGGTTCAAAGTAGAAGACAGAGGGCGGTGTTGGAGGGTTGCTTTTCAAACTGGAGGCGTGTGACCAGTGGAGTGCCACAAGGATTGGTGCTGGGTCCACTTATTTTCGTCATCTGTTTAAATGATCTGGATTTGAGCAGAAGAGGTCTAATTCGTAAGTTTGCCGATGACACCAAAATTGGAGGTGTCGTGACAGTGAAGAAGGTTACCTCACATTACAACAGGACGTTTATCAGTTGGGCAAATGAGCTGAGAACAGGCTGATGGAATTTAATTGAGATAAATGTGTGGTGTTGAATTTTGGGAAATCAAACGTTAGCAGGACTTATCCACTAAATGGTATGTTCCCGGGGAGTATTACTGAACAAAGAGATCTTGGAGTGTAGGTTCATAGCTCCGTGCAAGTCGAGTCGGAGATAGATTGGGTAGTGAAGAAAGCGTTCGTTATGTTTTCCTTTATTGGTCAGAGAACTGAGTAGAATAGTTGAGAGGTCACATTGCGGTGCTACAAGGCATTGTTCGTCCACTTTTGGAATATTACATGCAAATTTGGTCTCCTGCCTCGCGGAAGGATGTTGTGAAACCTGAATTAGTTCAGAAAATATTATTAAGAATGTTGCCAGGGATTGAGGATTTGAGTTACAGGGAGAGGTTGAAGAGGGTCGGACTGTCTTCCCTGGAGCGTCGCCGCTGAGGGGTGACCCTGTAGAGGTTTATAAAATCATGAGGGGCTTGGATAGGATTAATAGGCAAAGTTTTTATTATCTGTCTGGTTGGGAGTGTCCAGAACTAGAGGAAATAGCTTGAGGGTGAGAGGAGAATGACATAAAAGAGAAATAGGATGCAGAGGGTTGTATGTGTGTGGAATGAGCTGCCAGATGAAATGGTTGAGTCTAGTACGACTGCAACATTTAAAAGTTATTTAAAAATGTATATGAAAAGGAAGGGTTTGGAGGGAAATGGTTCGGGTGCTGGCAGGTGGGAGTAGATTGGGTTGGGAGATCTGGAAGATCCTGAATCTGGAGGATTCCTGAATCAATGTGTAGAAAGCCGACTCGAGGGAAAGTCATATTGGATTTAGTTCTTCACAACGAACAAGATCAAGTGTTAGACCTCTCGGTGGGAGAGCATTTCGGTGTTAGTGATCACAATTCCTGGACCTTTACTATTGTTACAGAGAGGGATAGAAACAGGGAGTAGGGGAAAGTAATTAATTGGGGAGAGGGAACTTAAATTCTATTCGGCAGGAATTGTGCAGCATAAATTGTGAACAGATATTCTCAGTAAAGTGCATGGCAGAAATGTGAAAGTTACTGAGGAAGCACTTGATGATATTATTGGACAGGTTTGTCGCACTCAGGCAAGGAGGGGTGGTCGGGTGAAGGAACGTTGGCATCAAGAGATGCAAACAGCTCGGAGAAATAGAGGATTGAAGATGCTGGACATTAGAATCAAGAAGGTAGTGCTGGAGAAGCACAGCAAGTCAGGCAGCATCCGATGTGCAAGAGAATATATATTTCAACCATAAGCTCTTCATCAGAAATTAGACTTGTGAGCCTGCTGGCTGAGAGATAAATGGGAATTAGGAGGCTGGGGGAACGTAGCTGAGGTTGCAGTGGGGCGTTGAAGATGGAAGAGAAGTGATAGTTCGGAGAATAGGGTGGTGCAGATGGATGGGAAGGACGATGCACAGGTCAAGATGGAGGCTTAGAACTGAGATAAGATGGATATCTCGAAGTTGGTCTCCTATCTTCTCAACGTAGAAGAGACCACATTGGGTGCTTCATATACAGTAGATGACATTTGTGGAAAGTTCTGTCGGACGTGAAAGGATCATTTCGCGCCTGGATTGGGGTGAGGGGTAGGCGTCGATACAGGTTTTGCAATTACTACGGTGGCGTGTGAAAGCGTCGGGATGGGGTGAGACTATGAAACCATAAGACAGGGGAGTGGAAGCAAGGCCATTCGGCCCATCAAGTTCACACCATCATTAGTCTTCGCTGATGCGCGTTTCAATTTCATTCACCCACAGTCTCCCCGTCGCTCTGAATTCCTTGCGAGGTCAAGAATTAATTAATTCCATAGGTCCACCACGTTTGCTGAAGAAATGTGTCCTCATTTCCATTCTAAATTCATCCCCTCTAATTGTGAGGCTGTGCATACTTTTCCCAGTCACGCCGCCCAATGGTAACAATTTTCCAGCGTCCACCATTTCAAAGCCATGCATTATTTTGTACATTTCTACGAGATCTCCCCTCAATTTTCGAAATTCTCATGTCTACAGTCACAGGATCCTCAGCTGTTCTTCATAAAAAGGCATACTATTTCAGGGATCATCGATGTAACTCTTTTGCTGGACACAGTCCAGTGCCAATATGTCCTTCTTGAGCTGTGCAGTCCAAAATTGTACACAGTATTCTAAATGCGGCCATACAGAAGCTTTATAAATTCTCAGAACCACATCGCTGCTTTTACATTCCAACCGTCCTGAGATAAATGACAGCATTTCATTTGCTTTCTTAATCACAGATTCAACTTGCAAACTAACTTGTCGAGAATCCTGCTCCAGCATTCCCAGATCCCTTTGTACTTTGGCTTTATGGATTTTCTGAAAGCTAAGAAAATAGCCTGAGCCTGTATTCTTTTTTTTTAAACAGTGCAAGACCAAACGTTTGCTCACGTTGAAATTCATTAGCCATTTTCTGCAACACTCTCCTGAACTGTCTAAATCTTTCCACAGCCTCTCCACCTGGTCGGTCCGAGCTGCCTGTCCGCCTAACTTCGTAACATCGGCAAACTTCACCAGAATGCCCGCAACCCCTTCATCCAGATCATTAATATCTGAAGTGAACCGCTTCGGAACCAAGACTCAACCCTCTGGGAAACCACGCATCAACAGTTGCCATTATTAAAAATAAGTTTTTAGCCCAACTCTCTGCCTTTTGACAGACAACCAATCTCCAAATCTTGCCAGTAGTTTTCCTCGAACAACATGGGACCTCACCTTACTCAGCAACCTCCCGTGAGGCACCTTATCAAAGGCGTTTTGGAAGTCCAGACAGATAATATCCACTGGGTTTCCCGGTCTAACCTACTTGTTACCTCTTCAAAGAATTCAAAAAGGTTTGTCAGGCACGACGTCTCCTTACCAAACCTATGCCGACTATTTCTAATCCGACCCTGCACTTACATTAATTCAGAAATCTCATTCTTAATGAGGGATGCTAAAGCTTTACTCACAACCGAGGTTAGGCAAATCGACATATAATTTTCCATCTTTTGCCTTGATCCTTTCTTGAACAAGCCTGGTTGCAATAGCGGTTTTCAATCATGTGGGACTTTCGATTGACTCCAGTGATTTGTGAAAGATCACAGTCACCGCCTCCTTTATTTCCTCAGACACCTCTGTCAGAACTCTAGGATCTCGCCTATCACGGCCAGGAGATTTATTGATGTTTAGACCTTTTAGCATTTCGAGCACTTTATTCTTTGTAATGGCTACCATTTTGAACTCTGCTCCCTGACTCTCCCTAGTTGTTGAGATATTACTCATATCTTCCACTGTGAAGAATGACGCAGAGTACTTATTACGTTCTTCAGTTATTTCCTTATCTGTCAGCACAACATTCCAGCATCCGTTTGGATGGGCCTAATTTCTACTTTTGCCTCTTGTTTGTTTCTCACGTATTGAAAGAAAAATGCACTATCATATCTCATATTTCTAGCTAGTTTACCTTCATATTTGATCCTCCCCTTCATTATTTCCCTCATAGCCAGGCTCTTAGCCACGTGTTTACTTCCCTAATTTTCTTATCACTATGTCAATTAACACGTGGCTCGGGCAGTAATCCAGAGGTTATGACCATTGATGATCTGTTCTTCCATTACCTTGCTCGTGCTTGATAATCCCCAAATAGGTCCACCTTCCTAGTCTTAACTATGTTGTTAGTGTCAACTTGGACCTCAACAACTGGATCCTACTCCTCTTGCTCCAAAATCCTTTCAAAACGGTCGGAGTTGTCCCAAACTCTGGCAGCATGCAGGCAACACACCATGCAGGATACCTGGTCTGGCTCGCAAAGGATACGAACTGTCCCCCAATTACAGAATCCCCAATCACAGCTACTTGTCTTTTTCCTCCTCTCTCTCCTATGGACCTCTGCAACATGGTGCTCTGGTCAGCTGGCTCATCCTGCTCACAGCCATTTTCTCCATCAATACAGGTAATAAAAGTGTCATAACTATTCGACATGGCCAAGGGCCGATCCTCTTCCACTCCTGACCTCTGAATCCTGCCTGCCTCACCGACAGTCTCACTCTGCTGTCCCTGACTATTAACTGAGTTTGAATTGCTTAAACCACCGATTGTGACTGCCTCCTGAAACAATGCGCCCAGGTAACTCTCCTGCTCCTGAATGTGTCGCAGTGATTGAAGTTCAGATTCCTGATCATCCATTCTGATTCAGAGTTCTTCCAGCAAACAACACTTACCACAGATATGATCACTGCCGTTCACAATGGGATCAGCCAACTCCCACATCATACAGCTACAGCACATCACCTAGCCAGCTTAATGAGTTAAATAATTTCCAGTACTTCTCGATATTCTTAATCAACTAACCAACTAAGAGTAAAATTTCAATCTATTGCGCGATACACAAGAAATATATACCCAGCAGTCCTCTTCTGCTCCTTGGAAAAGAGAGAGCATTCCTTATTCTCACCTCGCGAAAAATGGAATCCCTAATGGCTGAGGTAAGGTTTTTAAATATTTCACTAAGCTTCCCAGCAGTCGTCTGCTGCTCACTCTCATCGCTCGACAAATGGAGACCCCGACTCTTGAGGTAGGTTTTTTAAACGGTTTTACTCACCTTCCCAGCCGTCCTCTACTCCTCACTCTCACATCTCGAACAATGCAGGCCCCGAGGTTTGTTGTGTGTCGTGGATCTGAAAACGGTCATCAGACATGTGGACATTTCGTCAAGAGGAATAAGGAATCTTTCTTAAGATTGCAGACGCAATGATCAGACAGGGCTCTAGAATTCTATAAGGTGGCCGCGAAGGTACTGATGAATGGACTTCCGAGAGTTAGAAGAACGCACGAAAACATGAGAATATTAAAAAAAAACCCCAAGGTATTCTGCACTTACTTGAGGAGCAAGAGAATGGACAGAGTGATAGTAGGGCCGATCATGGATAGTGGAGTGAACTTGTGCCTGTAGTTGGAGGTCATACTGGAAGTGCTTATTGACGACGCTGCTTCATTATTCACTACTGAGGAGAACTTGTCTATTGTGAGGACAGCGTGAAACGGGCTGATTTGCTCGAAAAGTTTTCTATTAAAAAAACGGATGTGCCGGAGCTTTTTAAGCATATGAGGACAGATAAATTCCCTGGATGAGATGGGATGTACTCTTGGATAATACAGGATCAGAGAAAAGAAATTGCTGCCCATTTGGCGATGATCTTTGAATCCTCACTGTGCAATGAGTAGTGTCAGATTATTGGAGGGTCGCAAATGTTATTGACTGGTTCAAAGGAAGGGAATATCGACGGCTCTCATAATTACAACTATCAGTCTTGCATCGGTGTTGGGGAAATTCTGGACGATGATTCTGAGAGAAATGAATTATTATAATTTGGAAAAGCATAGTGTAATTAAAAATAGTCAGCATGGCTTTCTGAGTGACAGGTCATGCTTCACAGGTGAATTCTTTGAGAGTTTGACAAAGCACAATAATGAAGTACAGGCAGTGGATTTGTTGTATGTAGATTTTGTGAGGCGTTTGATTATGTTCCCAGTGGTAAGCTCATTCAGAAAGTAAGGAGGCATGGAATGCATGGAAATTTGGCTATCTGGATACAGATTTGGCTGACCCACTGAAGAAAGAAATGGAATGTATTCAGCCTAGAACTGGAGCTCGGTGACCAGTGGTTTTCTGCAGGGTTCTGGTGGCCTTCATGAGCAGGTGGAACGATTATAAGATACACAAGGTTATGCCGCAGATCTATGTAGTCCCTGTTAGATTACACTGAGAATATTGTGTTCAGTTGTGGTCGCCTCACTTTAAGAAAGATGTCGAGTGGTTCACGGAATATTCAGTCGACACTTATCATATTCTGCCTGGACTCGAGGGCATGCCTTATGCGGAATTTTTGAAGGAGATTTTTCTTTTCTTATTGGAGTGACTGAGGGGAACAGTTGACTTGACAGATGTGTACAAGATGATAAGAGGCATAGATCGAGTAAATACTCAGAGACGTTTTCCAGGTCAGAAATAGCCATCACAAGGGGCATAATTTTAAAGTAATTGGAGGGTAGTATAATGGAAATATGACAAGGAGGCTCTGTACACAGAGAGTGGTGGGTGTGTGAAATGCATTGTCAACAGTAGTAGAAGTGTCAGACACATGAGTGACATTTAAGCGACTCTAGGACAGGCACATATATGGCAGTGGAATGCAGTACTTGTAGATTAGTTTGATCTTCAGGTACGATAAAATTTCGGCGCAACCATCGAGGGCAGAAGGGACTGTCATCTGCCGTACTGCTGTATGTTCGATACCTCCACAACGTCTTCCACTCCGACGATCCTTCTTATCTCTGTAAACGCCACGCGTCATTAAGCCCTCGTGGTTGATTTAACCCACTGCAGATTTTACTATCCTACCTTTCTCTGTACCCTCCTCTAATCCTCTTATCCTCCTTCTCCCTTTCACCTCCTCCAGCATCTATATCCCTCCATCTAACTGCAGCTCTCAACAGTCCATGTATGTCTTCATATTTCTGCAGTCTGCTGCAGCATTTACACTCCTCCCTATATCTGTCATAGCCTGCACAACACATCCCATCATTATGCCAGCCAGCTCATCCGGCATTAACACTATTTGCTATCTGTTCAACGATCACAAGCCTCAATTTCCCAAACTAGCTTCCTAACTAGTATCAGCCCCAGTACCAGTCATGGTCACTTTTCACTTCTTGAACACCTTCACTTCAACTATATCTGTAACCTCCTCGAGTACCTACACCCGTCACTATCTCAAAAACTTCTCTAACACCCACACAGCTCCATTTCATTTTAATCTCCATCAGATTTCCCAACTCTCCCGATATCTACTGTGTCCTCCGGCTCCTGCATCCCTCCCTCACTCTGAAACACTCTCGATACCAACACTGCCTCCTTATGTCTTTAACATCCTCCAGTCCCTAGTCCCTTCTCTATCCCTTATACCGATTTTATCTGTATACTCCTGCCGATATGTGAAACTTTCCGCAGACCCGACACAGCTTTGAATCTGTGTAACTTCCTCTAGGCCCTCCACATTTTTGTATCTGTATAAAATCCTCCAGATACCTAAACCCGAGCTAACTCTGGAACTTCTGCCAGCCGCAACAAATCTCCCTGCTTCTATAATCTCCTTTAGCCGATACACACCTTCCTTTCTCTGTAATATTGTCTAATCTTAACACTCCTCCTTATCTCTGTAACCTCCTCCAAGCGTTGCATCTTCCACCATTCGAACCCACCGATCACCAGAATCTTCACCCCTTCCTATCACTGTGGATTCCTTCAGCATGGTATTCATCCATATCTCTGGAACCCATTTCACCTATTGCATGCTTCGCTTTCACTATAAACTCCTCAAGCTCGTCGAGTCCTCCCCATTTTTTTGTAAACTCTTTCAGCTTCTACTTCCAGCCCAGACACCCATCGCACCAGAAGAATTCTCTCTGTTAATTTACAGCTTCACCGTATCTATAGCTTCCTCCTTCACTTATGCAAATCTATCTCTGTGACCTTCTCCAACCCTGAGCACCACCATTTTCTGTGAACTTTCCACTGCATTCATTGACAGTGCATCCACAATCCTTGGGATGGCGACACTGAAATCTCTTCTCCCGTTGAGTGAATTGTTTTCACATGATTTCAGTCCCAAATACGTTGCCCCTTTTTCCTGAGATTCTGTCCTCATGTTTTGGAGTTCCACACCCTCACAAGTAATTTCCCAGCGTTCGCCCTGTCGTGCCCTAGCCATTTGGATTAATTTACATTTCAATCAAATCACTTATCAATTCCCTGAAACTCAAGAATACAGAAAACCTTTATTCACAAACTCAGCAAGTGATACCCAGGTACCAAAGAGTGAAACATTATTTTATTATTTATTGATAGGTTTCAGAAATTGCTGGCTGGGCTATCCTTTCTTGCCCATTTCACAGTTGTTCTGGACATGGTTGTGCTGCGTTGCCTACGTGATAAATTGTAGCCAGTTTGGTGCAGGCACACCAACAATAATGTTATAGAATGAAAGCCAGGATTTTCATCAAGTGAAACCCATGAAATAGAGATATATTCCAAGTCAGGATGGCCATTGACTTTCGTTGTAATTTGCAGGGGGTGGTGTTCGCATGTGTCTGTTGCCCTTGCCATTCCATTTGGTCATGGCTTCGAGATGCTGTCGCATAGATATTGGTAAATATCTGAAATAAATCTTGTAGCTGGTACACGCTGATTCTATTGGGAGTCGATGGTGGAGGCTTTGTATATTGTGGATGTGATGGCAAACAAGCTGAACTGCAAACGTACCCTTCCTTATACATGAACAGCATAACGCTTCCAGGTATCTTCTTAGCTTTTTCTTTATTACAAAATTAATTCGTATCGCCAATCAGTGAGTACCAGCAATTAAATTAAACAATTATCTGTTTAAATTAGTTTGCAATTGGCTACATGACTATTGTGGAACTGCAAAATGAAACACAAAACCACAGGAACAGGACAAGGCTGTTAAGCGCCTTGTACCTGTTCCACAATTTAAGGAGATTGTGGCTGATTTGATACTGAACTCCTTATGCGCCTTTGGCGCAAATCTGTCACGACCTTTCCGTAGCAAATGTGTTTCTATCTTAGGTATTAAGGTGTCAACAATGAACTAAACAATTCCAATTTAAAAAGTAACAAGTGAGATGAAGAATGGATAATCTGAAACTTGTCAACTGATAGTTCACTGCAAAAGGCTACCATTGGTCAATTTGAATGACGAGGTGATGTACTTCCTTCAGTGCCTTTGATTCTGTTGAAAATATTTACTTAGAGGAGGTTGTTCTTCAACAAATACGAGTATACTGTTTTTCAAAATAAGATATAAAAGATGTAGATTGTGTTCAGGATGAGTCAGGTAGGGTACAAAGGAAAGGCAGGAGGGTGGAGGTAATGGTGCTATTTGAAGAGCATGTGATGGCACCATCGGCCTTCTCTATCCTAACAATTCAATCATTATGTATGTACTCATATCGATTAATAATTCACGAAAAGACAAATAAACTGAGTGAAGGATTGTACAGGTCATTCTTGTATGTGAATGTGTGCTGTGAGGAGGGGGTAAAGATATGTGAAGACTGAACAGTCGTCCACATGGACATGATCGATGTTAAGGGCATATGAGGCGGAAACGAGAAGTTATCCAGATTGTTGGAGAAATAGATGTGCAGTATGTTTCATACATCGTAAATTATTGGAAAGTACAGATGGAAATAAAATTTAAAGTGTCCTTGTCTATAACCTGCTGTTTTCTAACAGACAAGTTATTTGTTAACTAGCTATTTGTTAATCCAGTGGGAATATAACCTTTATTGTCAGATGATTTATCCATATGAAGAGTGATGTCTTGCTTCATTTGGATAAAGATATTGGTCGGATTGCACCTGGAGGACTGCGTGCAGGTTTGATTGTTTATCTTGGGAAATGTATTATTTCCACAGATAGAGGGCAAAGGCAGTTTTAATGGACTTCTGCCAAGGACAACGATTTCAAAAAGGGCCATGACAAACCAAGCCTGTGATCTCCGGTGTTTCAAAGAGTGATAAATTATTTCATTGAACGTGACAAAATACTATACGATTTCTGCTTCAGACGTATTTCTGTCTATTGGTGTAGCACTTATAAATTCCTTGAAACAGTGAACTGCGTTCCCAACTGATTTTCACTGCAATGGGAGATAGGTTGTTCTTCCAGGAACAGAGGGATAAGAACAGACTGTGACAATAAGGCGTACGAGCAACAGCACTTCAGGGAGAATACACTGAATATAAATTCAATTATGTTTGTTCTGATAATCGTAAACTCAAATTTCCTGTAGGTTCCCTGTAACAGTTGACTCGCTGAATGATTAAAATCTCGCTCTCTGACGAAGATACTCATGATCCACGCTCAATCGCTTTCAAAATCTTCTCCAATTGTGTCCTTACCTCTGATGAAAGATTTGCTGGTCTTTATTCGTCCTGTTTATTTCGACAACTCCGTGTGAAACCCAAACCTACATTGGATGTTTTTCTTTTCCATATAGCCAGAGACAAAACAAATAAAAATGTTTCAGAACATGCACTTTTTTCCCTCATCTTCAAAGTCAGTCTAAAATACAACTCAGCCAGATTTGAGGATATGTTTATTTCATCAAAACTTCCAATTCATCCTCACAATCTGCATCAATATGCTCATGGATCACACTATCACTCTCCCTGAATCCCTGCTTCTCCAGGGTGAAGACGGATTTGAAGTACATGTTTAACGTACTCGCTAGTTCCATGCACAGGTTACAACCTTGGTCTCCAAAAGAACATTGACCACAGAAAAATACAGCGCATAACATGTCATTCGGCTCTCGAAGTTGCGCCGACCTGTGAACTTATCTAAGTGCATTCTCATACACTATCCCATCATCATGAGCTTGTTCAAAAATTGTTTAAATCGCCTTAATGTAGTTGAGTTATTTACATTGGCAGGCTGGGCATTCGACGCCCATGCCACTCTCTCAGTAAAGAATCTGTCATAAATCTATCGCCCCTCAATTTGCAGTTATGCCCCCTCATACAAGCTGACGTCATCATCCTGGAAAAGACATTTCCACCGTCTACTCTATCTAATCTTCTGATCATCTTGTATATCTCCCTCAAATCACTTCTTCGCCTTTTTCTCCGATGAGAACAGACCCAAGTCTTTCAGCCTTTCCTCATATGACCTTCCCTCCAGACCAGGTAACATCTCCTCTGCACATTTTCCAACGCTTACACATCTTTCCTGTAAAGGGGCGAACAGAAATGTACACAATATTCCAAGTGCGGCTGCAATTGCTTTTTTTTTTGTTGCAGCAAAGGTTTCTGGCTCAGGAACTCAATCCCTCTACCAATACAATATGACATACCGTATGCATTCTTAACAGCACTATCGACCTTTTTTTGGCATTTTTCAGAGATCTATGCACATGGAAATCAAGATCCCTCTGCACATCCACACTGTCAAGAATCTACCCATTTACCCATTATGCTGCCGTCCTCTTATTCATCCCAAAGTGAACCACTTCACGCTGATCTGCAGTAAACTCCATTTGCCACCTCTCAGCCAGACTCAGCATTTTATTCAAGTCCCTCTACAACCTGCAACGCTCTTCTACACTGTCCTCTACTCCTCCGACTTCAGTGCTGCCTTCAAATGGACTTATCCAACCACTTATGCCTACGTCTAAGACATTTACAAAAATGACCAACAAGAGTCGTCCCTAAACAGATTCTTGTGGATAAAAACTAAAACCGGACTCCAGGCTGAATATTTTTTCATCAACCACCATTCGCTTCCTTCCTAAAGAAAGTCACTTTCTAATCTTCACTGCTGTATCACCATCAATCCTATGCCTCTGCAGTTTCTCCAAACGCCTACCATATGGAACTTTATCAAAACCCTTCCTGAAGTCCATGTACACGATGTCAACTGCCCTACCATCGTCGGCATGCTTGGACACCTTCTCAAACAACTCAATGACGTTTGTGAGTCATAACTTGCCTTTGACAAACCATGTTGACTATCTGCAATTAAATTGCTGCTTGACAGATGATTATAAATCCTATCTCTCATAATCCATTGCAAAACATTTCTTACAAATAACGTAAGGCTCACTGGTCTATAATTACCTGGGTTATCCCCAATGTCCCATTTGAACAAGGGCACATTTCAAATCCTCCAGTCGTCTGGTACGAAAACTGTAGACAACAAAACTCAAAGATCAAAGCCAAAGGCTCCAAAATCTCCTCGCTAGCTTCCCAGAGAATCCTCGGATTAATCCCAACCTGCCAAGGCGACTTGTCTATTTTCCGTCCTTCCAGAGTTGATAACACCTCCTCCTTACTAATCTCGGTCATTTCTGGTCAAATGTCTCGTATCCCATTCTCCTCCTCTACAGTATTCTACTTTGCCTGACTGAAAAACAAAGAGAAATACTCATTTAGACTCTCCGATCACCACAGGTTCCATACACAACTTCCCACTTCTGTCTTTGACTGCCCCTATTCCTGCGTTCATTTTTTTTTATTCGTTGTCTGTCAATAGAAACTTGATGGTTCTTCTTTATTCTACCTGTAAAAGACTTCCCATGCCCTCTCCTTGCTCATCTAAACTCTCCCTTAACACCCTTTCTCGCTCATTGGTAACTCTCCATCGCCTCATCTGAACAATCTCGCATCATTGTCACATACGGCCCCTTCTTCAGATTAAGAAGCGAAGCAATTTCTGAGATAAACCAGGGGCCCTTACATTTTCACTTCTCTCCCATTGTTTATTTTAATCGGCACATTCTTTCCTGCGTTATCATCTTCCCGTTGATATGCAGATAGACTATCTTGGGATTCTTCATAATCTTAGCCTTTAATGTTTAATCATGCCGACGTTTTGCAGTTCTACTTATTTTCTTAAGTTTAGCGCTACAATTTCTCTGGGCCTGAATGACCTCCGTTCGTCTGCTCACTTTATACTGATCTTAAAGCTTTTCCTTAAGTTTTTATTCCGTTCTTAATATTTCCAGGCATTCAATCTTCTCTGGGTTTGTTTTCATAAATTTGATCTTAGATGCAACATGTTGGGCCCATACACTTGAAAAATCCATCTCAAGAATGAACTGTCAACCCCCCTCAGTCAAAACACTATTTTGCTAGAAGTTTACATGTTTTCGAAAGTTGCCACCCAGGTAAATAGTGCTGTGAAGAAGGCATATGGTGTACTGGGCTTTATTGGTAGAGGAATTGAGTTCCGGAGTCCTGAGGTCATGTTGCAGTTGTATAAGACTCTGGTGCGGCCTCATCTGGAGTATTGTGTGCAGTTTTGGTCGCCATATTATAGGAAGGATGTGGAGGCATTGGAAAGAGTGCAGAGGAGGTTTACCAGGATGTTGCCTGGCATGGTAGGAAGATCATATGAGGAAAGGCTGAGGCACTTGGGGCTTTTCTCATTGGAGAAAAGAAGGTTTAGGGGAGATTTGATAGAGGTGTACAAGATGATTAGGGGTTTAGATAGGGTTGACAGTGAGAACCTTTTTCCGCTAATGAAGTCAGCTGTTACCAGGGGACACAGCTTTAAATTAAGGGGGGGTAGGTATAGGACAGATGTTAGGGGTAGATTTTTTACTCAGCGGGTTGTGAGTTCATGGAATGCCCTGCCAGTAGCAGTGGTGGACTCTCCCTCTTTATGATCATTTAAGCGGGCATTGGACAAGCATATGGAGGTTCTTGGGCTAGTGTAGGTTAGGTAGGCTTCGGTCGGCGCAACATCGAGGGCCGAAGGGCCTGTACTGCGCTGTATGTTTCTATGTTCTATGTTCTATGTTTACCCAAAGGTAATTGGGCTCGACGACCTTCGCCGTTTCCTGTCTTTTCTTTACCAAATCTCACTCCCTAATCCAGAAAACTTTTTTTTTCCAATCATCTTTTGGTTTTTGTCATTTCCTTCACAAAGTTAACGTGTATAAAGTAATAGTTACTGCTCCCAAAATGCTCTCTTGTCATTCTGCCAGTAATACCCGACTGGCTTCATTTTCAAAAGGAAGGCCCAGCACTGCGCCGTCCCTTCTTGTGTCTTCCAGCTATAGGTATAAAAAAACTCTCTAAAATAAATTTCAAAACATATGCCCCCCCCCCCCCCCCGATTTATAACACTAGATTTCTTCTATAAATGTGGGGAATTTAATCCCAGAGTATTGTTGCTTTTTTTCACACACCTCATCGAATTGGCTACACATCTGTTCCTGTATTTCCATTTAACTGGCAGTCAATAATACATCCCCAACATTTTGTATTTCATCTTCTTCTTCCGAAGCTCTATGCACAAAGCCATATTTGAAGACTCCTCTAAGATATCCTCCAACCTTACTATTTTAACTGATTACTTAATTATTAGTGAAACAAGTCCTGCTCGTTTACACACTGTCCCGTCCTCCTTGAGTTCCTATTTACCAGAATACCGATTTGCTCGTCCTGACCTCCCTCAACCAAGTTTCTGCAATGGTAAAAAATGTCTCAATTCCACATGTCAATCCACTCTCTTACCTCATCTATCTGACGCTTAATATTCTCAGCATTAAGGTAAAGGACATCTAAACAAGAATTTTACGTCCAGAACACCCTGTACCTCGGCGTTCTCCTGTCATTCACTGGTTGTTATCAGGCTGCCTGAAATGACCGAAAATGCATCTCTGGAGCTGAAAAAGATAATATTTATTCAATCGCCATTTTGTTTTTTTTGTGACATTTCAAAAACGAGCAATCACCGCTGCATGGTATGAGTTTCTGGTTATTAAGTGCCCCCTCAGTACTCAGAGAGGACAGCCCTTACGAATGGGCAGCATTGATTGTGTCTCTCCCCAAGGCCGGGACTAAACTTTTAATCCCTAAATTGGAGAATGGCTAATTTTGATGGTATGAGGTAAGAACATTCGAAGGCTGACTGGGGCATATTCTCGCCGGTGTAAGTAGAACTAGAAACTGGGATGCATTCAAAAATGAGAAAAAGAGAGACCAGAGACAGTGTATTCTTATTAGGGTGAAAAGAAACGCTGGTAGGTGTAGTGGATGCTGGATGACGTGAGGAAATGAGGTTTGATTACGGGAAAGAAGGACGCATGTGAGAGGGCTAGACAGGAGAGATCGAATGAATTCTTAGAATAGTACAAAGGCAAGTTACTTAATTGGGAAATCAGGAGTACAAAATGGGATATGAGATAGCGTTGTCAAATAGGGTTAAGGAGAGTGCTTAGGGTTTTCATAAATCCATTAAAGGGAAACGGGTGATCAGGGAGAGAATAGGGCTCCTCAAATATCAACAAGGCAACCAACGCATTGAGCCGCATGAGGTAGAGGAAATCCTAAACGATTATTTTGCATCAGTGTTTCATGTGGAGAAGGACATGAAAAATATGGAATGGTGGCAAGTACATGGTGACAGCTTGGAAAATGTCTATATGACAGGGGAGTAAGTCCTGGATGTCTTGAAACATATGAAAATTGATAAATCCCCAGGGAACAGATGAGGGACAGCCTAGAACTCTGAGAGAAGCTACGAAAGTAATTGCTGAGATATTTGTATAATCGATAGTCACAAGTGAGGTGCTGGAAGACTAGAAGTTAGCTAACATGTTGTCACTGTTCAAAATTGCAGTAAGGAAAGCCAGGGACCAATGCATCACTGAGTCTGACATTGTGATAGGCAAGTTGTTGAAGAGTGTCCTAAGGGTCAAGATTTTACATGTATTTGGAAAGATAAGGTTTTGAACGTGGGTGATCATGTTCCGTGTACTTGATTGAGTTGGTTTGAAGAAGTAACAAAGAGTATTGATGATGAGAGATTAGTGGACGTGATCGATGTGGACGACAGTGAGGCGTTGAACAATATACCTCAGCAGAGACTGCTTGTTAAATATAGATCTCATGGGATACGGAATAACTAGCCATTTGGAGACCGATATAACTCAGAGGTAAAAGACAGAGGATGATGCAGTGTTGTTTTTTGGTCAGGAGGCCAGTGGTGTCCCACAACGGTCGATGCTGGGGCCGTAACTTTTCATTATTTGTTTCAACGATTTGGATGTGATCATAAGAGGTACATCTCGGAAGTTTGTAGATGACTGGAAAATTGGTGGTGCAGTGGAGAGCGAAGAAGGTTCCGTGAGATTGCAACAGGATCTCAATCAGTTCGGCCAATGGGCTGAGTAATGGCAGATGGAGAATAATTTAGATAAATGTGAGGTGCTGCATTTTGGAAAAGCAGTCAGAACAAGACTTAGATGCTTTGAGGTAGGGAGTGTTGCTGAACAGGGAGACTTTGGATTGCAGGTACAAGCTGCTTGAAATTAGAGTCGCAGCTAGATAGGACAGTGAAGAGTCCATTTGGTCTGGTGTCCTTTCTTGGTCAGAGCATTGAGTGTCAGAGTTAGTAGGTCATATTTCGGCTGTAAAGGACTTTGGTTAGGCCAATTTTGGAATATTGCGTGCAGTTCTTGTTTCCTTCCAATGGAAAGGATGTTGAGAAACTTAAAAGAGTTCAGAAAGATTTTACAAGATGTTGCCAGATTTGGAATATTTGAGCTACAGGGAGAGGGTGCATTGGCTAGGGCTGTTTTACCTGGAGTGTCGAAGGCTGAGCGGTGGCATTGCAGAGCTTTGTAAAGTCATGAGGGGCAGGATAGGGCAATTAAACAATGTATTTTCCACGGGGTGCCGGAGTCCAGAACCAGAGGGAACAGGTTCAGGGTGACAGGGGCAAAATATAAAATGGACATAAGATGCAATACTTTAACACAGAGCGTGGTGCGTGTATGGAATGAGCAGCCAGAGTAAGTCGTGGTGGCTGGTTTTAATTATAACAAATAAATGGCATCTGGATGCGTAAATGAATTGGAAGATTTTGGAGGTATATCGGCCAAATGCTGGCAAATGGATTTGGATTAGGTTTGGATACCTTGTCAGCAAGCTCGAGTTGGATTGAAGAGTCAGTTTCCATGCTGTTGACTCAGCGACTGTAAGTCAACGTGCTCCCACCGATGCTGCTCATCTGTGCAGGGTCCAGGCTTATGATGACGCTTTGTGAGCAATGATCACTCTTGCCCTGGTAATTCAAACCTGCCTTTCTCCAGATAGAGTTTATCACAATGAAATGGTTTGTGCTTTTCTCTGTTTTCCATTCCATGATCCACAGGATATTGGGAACCCTACTAGTTGAGGATGACAGCACCATCTATCGCCCTGAAATGAAAACCCGTGAGTCAGTGGGTTGAGCAGGATAATTTGAAATAGGAAATTTGAGATGAAGAACAAACCGATTCACGCAGCTTTTGGATTGATGAATGTGTGAAGGAGTGGCGTGTGTGAGATCAGTAAGATGGGGAGGGGTGTTAGTCCAAGACTTCCAGTTATGGTGCACATTGTTAGGTTCAACTGAGTGTCAGTGCAAAATGTGTGGTGACCGACGCCCAACAGAATCCACATGTCTTAGTTACTATTGTGATTCTTGCCTTACAGTTAGCTGCTTTTTTTTCAGATGCAATCTACTGGACCAATTTACATTTAAGCCCACTAAAAAGCACTTTCGATGACCTATGTTTTAATCTCTGACCATACACGCAGATGTATAATTATATGTTGCTATTGGCGAATATGAAGGTGACATTTATGGAGACTAGTTTAGAGGATTTACTGTGAGATATCAAGTGCGACAGGAGTTTATTCAATTGTTAAAATATTCACCAAGGGTCTGGTCCAGGGTGCAGATGAATGAAGTATGGGAGGCAGACCTCATGTCATCAATATAAGTAGCATGTGAGGTGCATTCTGATAATTCCTGATCATGCATCTACTCCCTGCAACAGGCTCCGACCGAAGATGAAACTGTTGGACCTGATCAGTCATTATTGTGTAATTTGGAAAGCATTTGTACCTGCACTGAGACCAGTGATAGTACCTACACTGAGAGCAGTGACACTCTGTTGGCTAGGTATCCCACTGCCAAAGGCGGATGGTTGTGAAGGAATGTTTAAGTGATAGCCCGGACCCAGCTTGGAAGATCTCAGTGCAGTTTTAGGAGCTGGCCAATGTATCACTCAGCGTCACAGGAAGGTGTAAGGTCCAGTCATATGGTGAACCACCATATAATATTCAAGCTCCAGCTGTTTAACAACAACTTAAACATGATAATATGTGTACTCAACATAAAAAATAAAATCAAGGCCCTTCGTCCCTGGACGTCACACGGACCTGTGGATCTGAAGCCCGTCTATCCTACACTATTCCTTTTTAATTCAAATGTTTATCCAATTTCCATCTAAACGCCCTTAAATTTGGTGAGTCTAGTACTTTTTCAGACAGTGAGTTCCACTACCTTACGACTCTGAGTAAAGAAACTATCTCTGACATCTGTCCTATATCTATCAATCCTCAATTTAAAGCTGTGTCCCTTCGTAAGAGCCATCGCCATTCGAGGAAAAGGACTGTCACTGTCCACCCGATCTAACCTTCTGATTATCTTTTATGTCTCAATGAAGACATCTCTCAACCTTCTCTCTAACGAAAACAGCCTCACATTCTTCTGCCTTTCCTCATAAGATCTTCCTTCCATACCAAGCAACATACTCCTAAATCTCCTCTGAATCCTTTCCAAAGCCTCCTCACCTTTCCTTTAATTCCGTGACCAGAACTGTACACGAGACTCCAAGTGTGGCTGCACCATTGTTTTGGACAGCTGCAACATGACCTCATGGTTCCGAAGCTCAATCCCTCTACCAAATGAATGTAACCCATTGTATGCATTCTTCACAATCCGATCAATCTGGGTGTTAAGTTTCAGGGATCTAAGTGAGTGAAAACCGCGATCTCTCTGCTCATTCTTACTACCAAGAATCTTACCATGAGCCGAGTAAACCTTATTCTGTTGCTCCTTCCAAAGTGAATCATCTCACACTTTTCCTCATTCAACCCATTTTTAACTCCCAGCCCAGCACTGCAGCTTATTTCTGTCCCTCTGTGACCAGCAAATTTCTTCGGCGCTATCGACAACTCCACCGACCTTAATGTCATCCACAAATTGACTAAAACATCCTTCTATGCCCTCATGTCGGGCATTTATTAAAATGACGAACAGAAGCTGTCCCAAAACAGATCCTTATGGTACACCACGAGAACATGAATACCAGGCTGAACATTTCCCATTAACCAACGCCCTCTGTCTTCTTTCAGCGAGCCAATTTCTGATCTAAACTGACATGTCATACTCAGTACCATGCCTCTGTTTTTTGTGCAATAGTATAGAATGGTGAACCTTTTCGATCGCCTTACTGAAATCCAAATGACACACATCAACTCGTATCTCCTCATCCACCTGCATGGTCATCTTCTCAAAGAATTCAACAAGTTTTGTAAGGTACAGCCTACCTTCGCAAAACCATGTTGACTTACCAGGAGACCTAATAACTCTCGAGATGATGAGCAATCCAATCTCTTATAAACATTTTGAACACTATACCCACAAAAACATGTAAGGCTCACTTGTCGACATTTAACACGGTTGTCTCGAATCCCCTTCTTGAAGAATGGGACAATATTTGGTCTCCTCCCGTCTTCTGGCACTTTTCTTGCAGAAAATGACAACATAAAGATCAAAGCCAAAGTCTCTGCTAGTCTGCTACCTTGGTTCCCAGCGAGTCCAAGATTAAATCTCATCCGGACCAGGGGACCTATTTATTTTGATACTTTCCAGATTTGTTCCTCCTTATGAACATCAATCCCGTCTTGTCATGCAACCTGTATCACAGTATTCGCCTCGACAACATCGTCTTTTTTAACTGTTTATATTGTTGAAAAATACTCATTTAGCGCTTTCCCTCTCTCTTCAGACTCCACGCACAACTTCCCACTACTATCCTTGATTGTCCCTCATCTTTTGTTCATCATTCTTTTATTCCTGATATACCGATAGATCCTACTTACTGTAATGCCAACTAACGAACACAAAGTGATGTTCATGCACTGAAAAACAAATTATTTTACATTGTTGAACAACCAAACATCGAGATATTTAGGAGGACTTCAAATTCAGATTTATCTTCAATCCCGGGTGGCACCGGTTTTCTTTTATCAAAACACAATCATAGTTGGTGACAAAATGAGAAATTACTGGAAATGCTCAGTAAGCGTGGTAATAGGTACATTGTTGCAGAACAAGAATCACTGGTACCAAAGTCAAGGATGTTTTTGACTATGCTCAGGAGATACCAAGGGTGCGCGTGAACAGTCAGAAACTGTGGTGCACATTAGAAACAATGACACAGGCAGGTAGAGAAACAAGTTCCTGCAAAGAGAGGTCATGGAGCGGAACTCAAAAACAGTATCTTTGTGATTTAAATTTCAAGATTACTCCATGTGCCATGTTGAGGTGCGGCAGGGTTGAAAGATAGTATCACTCAAAATGTGACCAAATGATTGTTGCGGTAGGAGCGCTTCATATGTTTGCAGCATTAAGATCTCTTCCAGGGCAGTTGGGATCTGTAAGAAAAGGGACACCAATATACTCGTGGAAGGGTTCGATAGTGCAACACGTGTGGATTTAAACTAATAATGCAGGATGTTGGGAACCAAAGCAACCGTTCAGAAAATGAGCAATAGGTAGATGTGACGAGCATAAACAGGCATAGCCAGACCAATGATGGTGGTGAGGGAAGAAACTATAACAGTTCAAATGTCAGTTGTAGTTTGACTCAAATGACAGAGATGAGGCTCAGTATTATGAGGGATTAATACATAAGAATAGAAAGTGTGGAAAGCAGAGAGCAGACGATAATACTAAAAGAGAAAGCAAATCAATGGAAGTTATTGAATAGCCTTGTGGAAAATTGCAAGCAGTGCTTTAAATACAATTGATAGGTTGATATCACAAATAGTGACAAATAAGTATGACGTGATGGAGATTGCCTGTAGGTCAAGGCTGGGATGTTAAAGTCCAAAGTTACTCAGCATTCTGAAAGGATAGACAAGAAGGAGCCTGACGTGCAACTGTTCATAGAAGCATAGTGCAGAGCCTCTACAGTGTTGAAACAAGGCCTTCGGTCCAACAACTCGACCCTGACCGTCCGAATTATAACCCAACCAGACCTATTCCCATACTAGATTTCAGAGTCTTTGACTTTGAACTTTTTGCATTCATTGTCTGCAGGAAGGGTGCCAGAAGACTGGAGGAAGGCAAAACTTTTCCTGTTGTTCAAGAAGGGGAGTGGAGACAATCCTAATAATTATGCACCACTCAGCTTAACTTTGATTGTGTGTAACGTGTTGGAAAAGGTGATAACTGATGGGAATTATAATCATTTAGAGAGAAATAATTTCATTAGGGATATTCAACACGGTTTTGTGAAGTCTCCGTCATTCCTCATAAACCTTATTGAGAATGGAACCAAACAGGTGGATGAGGGGAAAGCATTTGATGTGATGTCTATGCATTTCTGTAAGGCGTTTAAAAATATTCCCCAAAGTAGAGATTTGCACAAAATCTGGAGGCATGAGATTGAGGGCGATTTTGCAGTTTGATTCAGAAATTGTCGAGCTGAAAGAAAACAGAGGGTGGTGTTTGATGGGAAATGTTCATCCTGGAGTTGACTTAATAGTGGTGCCACGCAGGGATCAGTTTTAGGGCTACTGCTGTTCGTCATTCGTATAAATGATCTGGATGAGGGCGGAGAAAGATGAGTTAGGCAATTTGCGGACAACACCGAGGTCGGTAGAGCTGTGGACAATTCCGAAGAGTATCAGATTACACAAAGACGTCGATAAATTCCAGAACTGTACTGAGAGGTGGAAAATACAGTTCAATGTGATTCACTTTGGAAGAACCAACAGGAATAAAGGGTACTGGACTAATGGTAAGATTCTTGGCAGTGTCGATGCGCAGTAGGATATTGGTGTCAACATACAAAGATCCCTGAAAGTTGCCACCCATGTTGATAAGGTTGGTAAGAACGCATGCCGTGTGTCAGCTTTTTCTGGGAGAAGGATTGCGTTTCGGAGTCACGAGGTCATGATGCTTTTGTAGAAAACTCTGGTGCAGCAGCACTTGGGGTATTGCGTAGTTTGGGTCACCACATTATATGAAGGACGTGAAAGCTTTGGAAAGGGTTCAGAGGCTATTTACGAGAATGTTGCCGGGAACGGGAGGAAGATCTTATGTGGAAGGCTGAGGGATTTGATGTTGTTTCAGTTGAGAAAGAGTATGGTTGAGAGTTATCATAATTGTGACATGTAAGATAAACGGATCGTTAGATAGGGTGGACAGTGAGAGCCTTTTGCTTAGATGGTGAGAGCTAACATCAGGGGACATAGCCTTAAATTGAGGGGTGGTAGATATTGGACAGGTGTCAGAGATAGTTTTTACATTCAGAGGCGAGTACAGGCGTGAAATGCCTTTTCTTCGATCGAAGTAGATTCGCCAAATTTAAAGGCATTTGAATGGTCATGGGATAAGTATATGGTTGAAAATCTAAGAATGTAGGATAGATAGGTTTCAGCTCGTTTCGACAGGACGGCGCAACATTGAGCACTGAAGACTTTTCACTGCACTGTAATGTTCGATGACCTTGGTATAAATCTGCATTTACATCTGGCTAATGCACCTGACCTACACATCCATGAAAACTCCTGGCAATTTAGCATGGTCTATACAATAAACCTGTGCATCTTTGGATTACAGCATAACCTGGAGCACCCGGGGAAATCCAAGGAGACATGTGTAGAATGTGCGACACAGACAGTCTACCAAGGCTGGACTCTCACCCGGGCGCCTGGAGCTGTGACGCAGCAGTGCGAACCACTGAGCAACCGTGCCGACCTTCTGGTTAAGAATTATATAAAAGCTGAATCAAAAAATGTTATTGGCACGTGGGAGAAGAATGATGCACCATTATGGTTGGAAATACAAGGGAAAGGAAGAAACCCATGAAAAGGAATGAATTCCACTCCCACCCCACCACCAAAAGAAGAGAACAATATAATGCAGGGCATAAGAGGACTTGTGCGAGAAGCACGTAAGTGATTATGGGAGGTCTGAAGATGCGTATTGACTGGTTTAATACCTTATAAGATTAGCCTCGGGGAACGATTCATTAAGGGTACAAGTGATTGTTTCTTCAATCAACATGTCATTTTCAACCAGAAAACTACCTACTTCGGATTTATTGCGATATAATGTGGAAGGACTGATTAATGGCCATGGATTTAAGTATCCTTTTGGAACGGGTGATCACAACATGCCGGAGATTAATATTCAGATTGAAAGAGTAAAGTAATGGTGTCTTACGGGAGTTTTGGTGTTGGGGAATAATATTTATAGGGCCTGAGGAAGACGTTGGTACTGGAATGCACTGGGCAATATGATTTGAAGGGCAGGGCAGTTGAAGTACAGTGGCAAATACTTAGGCAATTGCCAAACACCTCTCAAACAAAATATATTCCTGAGCACGAGAGGAATTGTACCAAGGTGAAAAGCCATCCATCTTCCAGAATTGAATTGGATTGAATTGAATTGAATTGAATTGAATTCATCGTCACGTATACCGAGGCACAGTGAAAAGCTGTGTCTAGCGAGCAACAGAGGAGATCACAGAGTTAAGTAGCATAGATAGGTTAAGAATAATTTGTCAGCGGCAAAAACAAAAACACAGGTGCAGACAAATGTTAAGAGTTTGTGAGTCCTTTCAGTTTTCTAACAACAGTCGGATAGACACTGTTACGAACTCGGCTGGTGCTTGTACTTGTTGCCTTCTGCACCTTCTCTCCGACGTCGATGTTTTAGAAAAACATTGCCAGTGTTGGATGTTTATTTGAGAATGTTGGTCGCCTTCCCTTGACAGCAGGCCTGGTAAATCGATTCTATCGATGGGAGTTGACTTTTGTGATTGTCCGGGCTTAGTTCACCACTTTCTGTGACCATCTCCAATCTTGAATGGTACAGTCGCCACACTAGTTAATGATACATCCAAACAGAATGCAGTCGATGGCGCATCTATAAAAGTTGGCAAGAGTATTCGCCGTCATGCCAATTTACTCAGCTGCCTGAGGAAGTTGAGACGCCAATCGGCCTTTGAAACTCGTGTGTCCACATGAACAGTCCAAGAAAACTTGCTGTTAATGAAACGCCCGGGAGAATGACAGTCTCAAATCGTTCATCCTCTGTAATGTTAATGTGTGGGGGAGCATTTGTACCATCCTGCCAAAAGTCATTCATGATTTTCTTGGTTTTGCCAGCATTGAGAGCGAGGTTGTTCTCAGTGCACCATTTTTCCAGGTCTTCCACCTCCCTTCTGTGGCCTGTTTCGTCGCCCTCTGAGGTTCGACCGACGATGTTGGTGTCTTCCGCGAACTTGTAAATCACATTAGTCTGGTAATTGGCGACACAGTCATGGATATTAAGTGAGTACAGTAGGCCTGAGAACGGACCATGCAGTTAATGCGGGGCGTGGGGATGCTCCAGTGTTGAGTGTTAGTGAGGATGAAATATTGTCCCCGATCTTCACTGATTGTGGCCTGTCAGTCAGGAAACTGAGGATCCAATTGCAGAGAGTGGGACTTGGTCCGATATCACTAAGTTTAGCAATCAGTCTCGAGGGGATAATTGTGTTGAACGCTGAACTGTGATCACTGAGTAGGATTCTTACGTTGCTCTAAGTGATGTCAAGATGTTCGTGGGAGGAGTGAAGGACAACTGATATGGTATCTGGTATGGATCTGTTGGTCCGAGGGGCAAATTAGAGTCCGTCAGGAGTAGTGTGGATGCGGGGGTTGATTAATGCCATGACCAGCAGTTAAAAGCACTTCATTACCACCGAAGTTCGGGCAACTGGGCAGTCGTCGTTGACACAGGCTGCATGAGCCTTCTCAGGCACAGAAATGATGTTGGCCCTCTTGAAACAGGCAGATACAATGGTCTGCTGCTTGTACAGTTTGAAGATCACCAAGAAGACCTCTTCCAGTTGATCCGTGCATGCTCTGAGTGCACAGCCTGGTGCTCCGTGTGATCCCATTGCTTTCCTTGGATTCACACAAAGGAAAACTGATCGGAATTTTGATGTAGTGACCGTTTCGACAGGTTCGTTGGGACTTGTCAGAAGAGGTGTTACTTCTCCGCCGAAATTCTGCTCAAACTAGCATAAAAGGCGTAGAGACAATCTGGGAGAGATATGCCATCGTCTGCTATCATGCACTGTCTCTTTTTAGCACCTGTGATGTCATCCAGCCCTAACCATATTCGCTGGTTGTCTGTCTGATTTATTAGTTTGGATCAGTATTGGTCCTTGTCTGTCCTAAAGACTCTGTGAAGATAATTCTTGGATTCCTTATCTTTGAGTGTCTCCCCTGATCTGAAGGCTTCACGCTAGGTTTTAAGCAAGTTCAGTATGTCCGGGGTCATGCAGGGTTTCTTGTTGGGGAACACCCAGAATGATTTCCTTGGTATTCAGTTCTCCACACACTTGCTCATAATGACTGTGGTGTACTCGTCAAATGTGTCTGCGGATTGTTTGAACATGGCTCAGTAAGCCGATTCAAAACAGCGCTGGATTTGAAATTCTGTCTGCTCAAAACAGCACTTGACCTGCATCCGCGAGAGGGTCTCTTCCTTGAGCTTTTGACTGCACGCTGGGTGAAGAAAAGCGGCACTGTGGTCGGAGTTCCCAAAATGAATGTGGGGGAATGGAGCGGTAGCCATTCTCAGTGGTGTAGCAGTGGTCTACAATGTTCGGTCTGCAGTGAGACAGATAATGTTTTGGTGGCCCTTGGGCAACACCTTCCCTTCATTGGCTTGACTTATACCGCTAGTTACAATAAACAGGACCACGGGGTATTCCATCTCCAGGCTGTTCGTAGTGGATTCCAGCACATCCTGAGCCTCCTCAACATTTGCTTGTGGCGGTATGTACACAGCAGTTAGTAAAACAGCGATAAATTCAAATTGTCGATACAAGGGTCGGCTTTTGATGATGAGGATTTCAAGGTTTGTGGAGCAATGGCTGCGCCAGGTTGCAATGTCCATGCACCAGAAGTTGCTGATTAAAAAGCAAACCTTTGCACCCTATTTAACTCTGATGTCATGGATAACATTTGAGCAAAATTGGGACATGTCATACTGGCACAAGATAGTTTCATTGTGCAGGATTCGAATCGGCGTCATAGGAACGCTCATATTAACGCACGATTGTTAATCCAATGAACAGATAAATTTCTCAGTACTTGGGTTTGCAACCTTCCAGGGTAGATGGTGGAGTTTGAGTTTACATCTTGAATTACGACACGAATGGTGATCATGAATCGATTGTCAGGAAAACCCAAATAGTTCGTTAATGTCTTTTAAGGAAGAAAACTGCTATCAATGCCTGGTCTGGCCTGGCCTACATGCGATTCCAGACACACAGCAACGTGGTTGCCTCTTAATTGATACTGGAAGAGTTTGGAAAACAGGTTCTGGTGAGGAGACAGATTTCACAGATAAATAGTGACACGTCAGGAACGTGAGGGAGAACTTTGCAGGTGGAGTTTGACGGGCTAAGTGCGAGGTTGTCCAATTTGGCCAAAAACATAACAGGGCAAATTATGATTTAAATGGGAAACAGATTCAAAGTGGATTAACGAGGGCTTCTCTGGCTGTCTTCCTGTATTAATTGCAGAAAGTAGGTCGTCAGATGCAGCATTTAATAAGATAGGCAAACAACATTAATGAATATCACAAACAACCCCTAATTTTCTTCTTGCACTCTAGATGTTATTTTCAGAAGACGAATGTAGAATTCCAGTCTCTTCTTTTTTTCTTATTTCGGTAAATTAACAGAGTGATGCAGTTGAGATCTTTATGACGGAAACACAAATAATATTTTGGACACGCAGATGAATTCTGCTTTTTTTTGACTCGGCCCCATCTGCATGCCTTATTCATAACACTTGTATGTCATTAATATTGGACTACATATTGGCACTTGGTATTTTAGGTGAGGTGGAGAATATTCTTTGCAACATTCCCTGCAGTAGTCAGAGATTAAGGAAGCTTTCATCTGCAGGATGGATATAGACTCATTCATTAAGTATGCTTTAATGAAATAGAGTGTTGAGAATAAATATTGCTTTAAATTAGTTGTTAAAGATACACTGTCTGAGATCAAACTGAAATCTAATGTCTACCTTCAATTGGAAGCAAATTGCTCAATAACTGCCCATTGTTCTTCATATTGAAAAGAAGAGCAAAATGTTGACAACTCACTTTGGGGGAGAAACATTGGCGTCTGTAATTGATGGGGACACATAAATCCAGTGTGTATGCATGATGTGAACGGGAATCAAGTGTTAGAAAAATAGAAATGTGCCATCAACTATCAATTGAAACCAGGTCCCGGTTTTCCTCAACATTGATGTTTGATCGCCCATCAATCTCTTTTTTCCAAGTACTGTATTTTCTCTGTTGTGCACATTCCAATGGTCACTCCTCCATCTTCTTCCTACTCTTTCCTTACATTCCTACTTGCTTTGTACTCTTACCGCTGCTGCTACAAATCCTCCCACTGACCATCTCCTTTTACACTCCTCTTCTACCAGTCCTACTGTATGTCACACAAATCTGCCTGTTACTCGCACTTACCCGAACCCTCGCTTTCTGTTTTCAGTCTCCGACGAGGGTGATGGATGCTGCTGAGTGTCGTTATTGGTTATCATTCAATGATGAGTTTGGATTTAACACTGTTCATTAGGAACAGACAATAGTGCTTCTTTGTCACTGCTGGATACACATGTTCCCCATGGTACAATGTGGAGCTTCTTTGTGAACTTTATCATGGGACTAAAGTACACAGCCTCATTACAAGTAGGGAAAATGTCTCCTTAATAGAATCGGAAGTCCATGTAACAATTTTGTTTTGAACGTGTGAGAGCAGTGAGCACATTCTTCCAACAAATCATGATCTATCCTTTTGATTTTCCTTGTTTCAGCTGATACTCCAATATCATTTGAGGTTCGGTCAGAGTGACTTCCCTTCCCACCAAAGCAGTACTTGGCTGAATGTGGCGTCCTGAATGTGGCAACACGGATCCTGAGCAAAACTGTGATCAATGGGAATATTAGACAATTCTGCACAGGTAATGTCCGTGAGATAAATATGGTTGATCCAATCTCTGCAAATTGTCTTCTAAGAATTTTGCCAAACTGACTAAGGGCTAATTTGCTTCTCTTTCACGATCACTTCTTAATAATTTTGGAATACCCTTGCATATCAGCACTGCGTGTGCACCACTTAGATAGAACATGTCCAAGAAGGTACCTTTCGGTCACCTGCTGCGTTGCGAAGTCGAGATGACAAATAAACTCGCCCCTTGCTGGTGGCTCCCAAAACCCATGAATGAACATGGCCTGTTAAAAAATGCCAAGCTAATTCATGCTTTCACAGGTTGAGCTAAAGTCTCAGAAAAGTGAGTCCTTGCTTCATGCATGTGACGCCAATAACACCAGAAGCCCGGTATGACATTGAGATAGCATTTCCAAATACATTTTCATCTGTTAATTTCAGAGATGCTATGTCAGTGCCATTGAGTTAAATATTACCATAGCAAGTTTACAATTACAACAATATTAAGGACCATTACTGCCTATCATTTGTATTTCATCATTTAATGTACATTACCAATTACTTGAGAGTCAAGTGAAACACTCGTCTCGTTGTTCTGGTTCAGAGAAGAAACTTTGTCGCAGCTCAGAAATAAAAATAAAAAGAACACATAACAACAGAGAACAAACATAGAAAAGCACAGCACAGAACAGGCCCTTTAGGAACACGATGTTGGACCTGAGGGTTAATCCGAATGCAAAATAAAATAATTTAACCCCTCAATTCACTGCAATCCATGTGCATGTCTAGCAGTCGCTTCATTGTCCCCAAGGACAATTCTTCCACCACCACCACTGGCAATGCATTCGATGCATTCCCAACTCTCTGTGAAAAGGAGCTTCCACTGATGTCCCCTCTCTCCATTTCTCCGGATTATTAAAAAAAAATGACCACTCGTATCAGTCAATCCTGCCCTTGGGAAAGGTCTCTGGCTATTGACTCGATCCATCCCTCGGATTATCTTATCTACATCGACCATTT
The DNA here is from genome assembly GCF_047496795.1 of Chiloscyllium punctatum. Taxonomy (NCBI): domain Eukaryota; kingdom Metazoa; phylum Chordata; class Chondrichthyes; order Orectolobiformes; family Hemiscylliidae; genus Chiloscyllium; species Chiloscyllium punctatum. The sequence continues at coordinate 16,174,396 of NC_092781.1, read as the reverse complement.
CACCCACTCTTCCACCTTTTCTCCAGAGAGAAAGGTCCGAGCTCATTTAACCTCTCCTCATAAGGCAAGCCCGCCAGTCCAGGCAGCATTCTGGTAAACCTCCTTTGCACTCTCTCCAAAGCCTCTGTATCTTTCCTATACAAGAAAGACCTCCAAAACTGGATGCAATATTCCAAGTGTAGTCTCACCAGAGACTTGTAGAGCTGTAACAAAACCTCGCGGCTCTCAAGCTCGATTCCCGTGTTAATAAAAGCCTAAACACTATATGCTTTCTTAACAACCCTATCTACTTGGGTGGCAACTTTGAGGGATCTATGTACTTGCTCAACAAAATCCCTGTGTTCCTCCATACTGCCAGTAATTCTGACTTTAATCCTATATTCAGCATTCGAGTTCGACCGTCCAACATGCATCCCTAGCATTTATCCAATTTGAAATCCATCTGCTATTTATCAGCCCATTTCCACATCCTGTCCATATCGCGCTGCAGACTGCAATAGCCCTCGATACTATCGATGGCATCTCCAACCTTTGTGTTAGCTGAAAGTTTACTAACCCACCCCTCAACCTCCTCATCCAAGTCATTTATAAAAACTGTAAAGAGCAGAGCTCAAGAACAGACCCTGCAGGACCCCATGCAACACTGAACTGCAGGCAGAATGCTTTCTATCTGCCTTCTGTCAGCCAACCAATTATGTATCCAATAGGTAAATCTCCCTGTATCCCATACTTCCTGAGTAGAACTCGAATACAGAACAGTACAGCACAGTACAGGCACTTCGGCCCAACATGCTGTGCTGAACATTTATCTCAATCTAAGATCAAATACACCTATACATACCTTGACTTAATGCCGTGCTGTTGCTCGTAAAGCAGTCCCTTAACTGTCCGTTATGTAATTGACTTTATGACCACCACTGGCAGTGCATTCCACGCACCCACCACTCTCTGTACACAGGCTCGTCCTCTGACATCTCCTCTATAATTTCCTCCAATCACCTTAAGGCTATGACACCTCGTTTCAGCAATCTCCAGCTATCTACTCTAACTATGTCTCTCATTACTTTGTACGCCTGTATCAAATCACAAATCTTCCTTCTCACTACAGTCCTTCCTGCCTGAGATCACTGAGGATGCAGTTCAGGAAGCATCCTGGTCAATCTCCTCAGCACCCTCTCGAAAGCATCTATGTCATCTCCATCCTTCCAATAATGAAGCGACCATAACTGGACAAAATATTCCAACTGTGGTCTAAACAGGATTTTGCAGAACTGCAGCAAACTATCGCGTCTTTTAAACTCATTTCCCCCTTAATGAAACCCAAACACCACACACATGCATAACAACCCGCTCATCTTGGGTGGCAACGATGAGCGATCTATGTACATGGACCACAAGATCCTGCAGTTCCTCCACACTGCCGATAATCTTTGACTTCGTATTCAGCATTCAAATTCGACTGTCCAGAATGAATCAATTCAGTCTATCCAAGTTGAACTCCATCAGCCACTTCTCCTTCCGGCTCTGCATCCTGTCAATGTCATGTTTTAGCCTGCGACAGTACTCGATGCTGCCTGCAAATCCACTGACTTTTGTGTCAACGTCGAATTACCAAATCACACTTCCAATTACTCATCTAATAAATTTATAAACCGCAAAGAACAGAGACTCAAGAACTGACCACTGCTGAAAAACACTGTTCACCATTCTCTAGGCGGAATACTTTCCATCCAAAACCACTCGCTGTCCTCGTTCGGCCAGCCTGTTCTGTATCCAAGCAGCGCATATTTCCTGTATTGCACATCTCCAAGTCTTCTGCATGAGGCTACCTTCGGGAACCTTATCAAATGCCTCATTGAAATCCATATACTCCACACCCATTGCACAACGTTCATCAACGTGTCTCATTACGTTCTCAAGGAACTCAAGACAGGTTATGAGGCATGAACTGACCCTCACAAAGCCATGTTTAGTATTTTCAATCAAGCTATTTTTTTTTCCAAATGGTCATCAATCCTATCTCTCAGAACACTTCCCATCACCGTGCTTACCACAGATCTAAGACTGACTCATCTGTAATTCCCAGAGGTTTCCCTGTTCCATTTTGTTGGACAGTGGATCAACATTCAACTCCTCACAATTATTCGGTCCTACTCCCATGGAGATTGTGAAAGCAAATATCATCGCTGGAGGCACAGCAATCTCATTCATCGCTTTCCGAAGTAACCTCAATATATCTGGTCCAGCACTGGGGTCTTATCTAACTTGATGCTTCCCAGATTTCCAAGCAAATCCACTTCCTTTATTTCAATCTGTTCATGCCAATTAACGTGGTCCACCGTATTCTTACTTTCAACAATTCCCTATTTCGAGTGAATACTGAAGCAAAACATTCATTTAGATCTTCCCCTACCTATTCTGATCCCAGAAAAAAGTTCCCTCAACTATTCTGTATCGGCCTTAACCTCTCGATGGTCATTTTTTTATTCCTCACGTAATTGTAGAACGCCTTCGGTTTTCCCTAATCCATCCTGCCAAAGCTTATTAGTGCCCCTCTCAGCTCTCCTCAGTGTATTTTTTTAGTTCTTTCCGAGCTACACTCTAATCATGTAAAGCTGCGGCACAGCCTTATCTCCTGAACCTTAAGAAAGCTTCCTTATTCGTCTTGTCGAGAAGCTCTTCTTCTGTTGTCATCCAAGGCTTCTTCTTCCAATTCCTTGCCTGTCGCAGTGGGACAAAGTTATCCAAAACTCACAACAAGCGCTCCTTAAACAGCTTCCACATTTTTTGTGACTTTCCCAGAGAGTAATTGTTCCCAATTTATATTCCACAGCTCCTGTCTCATAGCAGTCTAATTTCACCTCCCTCAAATAAGTACATTGCATACTGTCTGATCCTATCCCTCTCCATGGCTGTTGTAAAATGAAGCAGTTGTGGTCACTGTCATCAAAACGTTCTCCCACCGAGAGTTCTAACACTTTGCCTGAGTAGTTAACTAACAGTAAATATAAATAGCCTCACCCCTTGCCGGTCTATCTGCATAAGGAGTCGGGAATCCTTCCTGGAAACAGCTGACACAGTCAGCTCCATCCAGACCATCTGCACGAAGGATGCTACAGTCAAATATTGTGTAAGTTGAAGTCATCCATAATAGCTCAGTTACATTGGAATATTTCCAAATTTGTTGTCCAATCTGTTTTTCCATCTATTTGCTGCAATTGACGGGTCTATGTAAAACACGCACAAAACACTCCTCAACAAACCCTCCCCGTCAGAATATTGTGAAGTCGATCGGAGACATCCCAGACCCTGGCACCGAGGAGACAACGGACATCCCGGGAGTCGTGTTCCCGAACAGAGAATCTGCTGACCTTTCTGCTAACTATTGAATTGCAAAGTGCTGGAGAGAAACTCAACACGCCTGGTAGGATCTCAGCAGAGAGAAAGAGAATTAACGCTTTGAGTTCAGTACATATTCAAATAAGACTCTGCCTATTAACTCTAATTTTTTTTCCAATTTTCCGCTCATCCACTGTGTTTCTGTACAATTTTCTGTTTTTATTTCAGGTTTCCATTGTCCCCAGTATGTGCTTTTCCTTGACAAGTTTCGATGTTGAATTTGTTTAGAATTGGACAATATTGCCCATTTCTGTTCCATTAAACAACTGTTGTGTACTTGCATTGCACATGAATCCGTTTCTTCTTCAAATTCCCAACACAAATCATTTTGCAATACCTTTTTAAGTGTGTAAATCTCACGAAATCGATTTTGTTTGAAAGGCAGCTGCATTCCATGGAACAACAATTCATGGAGAGTATATTGATGATGTCACATTCTGTCCTTCACTGTACAGGTTTATTTCTCAGGTTCTGAAAGTTTTTAATCCATGCCATAGAATAATTACAGCAAAGATAACCAACAATCAGAGCATCATTTCTGCACCAGATTGGAATTAATTCACTTGTGCTGTTATTGTATTGTAATGTCCCTGCATTCCTAAACAGGATGGTAGTTGTGTCTATTTTAAAAATCTGAATATCACGTCCAGATATGAACATTCTTATCAGGCTGCATACTGTGTAATTAAATTATCCTGTCCTATTCAAAGTTTAGATCAACAGTCCATCTCCCAAGTGTAACCTGTTTCCTTGTTGCGCGTTATATTTCATTCTATCTATCAGAGTGAATGTCAATTACTGGTGATTGAGATTATTACTGAATTTGCCTGCTATCTCCCTAGCCGCTGGCCTCATTTCTTTCTGCCTCCGAACCAATATCGTATTCATCGTGTATCTGGATCATTAATACATGTGTTTTAAGGAGCAAGTTCATTGTTTATATCATAATTCGCTTTAGACTGAAGTTTCAAATGTAAATGTTCCCTCATTAATGTCAATGAACTGCAACAAGATTTGCCTTTCTAGAGTAACGAAGGGGAGGTTCAGACAAATCCATACTTCCTCTTTCTGGTTCGAGCAAGCCTGCCCAGTGACAATCATTTGCTTGGCGTGTTCTAGTGGACGAGTGATCAGAAAAGGAACAACATCTTCATTGCGTGTGCTGTTTTGCGATGGGGCTGGTGGGACATGGTGCATTGTACATAAAAACAAGGCAAAATCATTTGGCCCGCAAAAAGCAAACATCCAAACCTCTCTGTTTACTGAATAGAACAATTGCTGATGTGAAATGAGACCGATAGTCAGTGATGTCAACATCGAAACCGATCACATTACTGGAAGTGCTGTAGTGAAAGGTGTTAACTGGAGATGTTTGTTTAGTGACCGTGATTAATGTCACTCTCCAAGGATTCGAACTGTGTCACTGAAGGCTTTCCTTCTCCTTTTATTCAGAGGCTTACTTTCAGTGATTTATACCTTTGTGGCAGCAGATGGATCAACTCCGATACTAACAAGGATCAACACCTGCATAGACATGGAAAGAAGAGATCAGAATCTGAGACCATTTGACTGGAATGTTCAAACAATGGATCAGGATCTGAGAACGTTAGATTGCAATGTTCCAACAATCGACAGGAGTTTATCATTGGGTCTTTTAGCTCTTTCCTGTTGTTGGGAATCTGTATCATATTGGATATTAGGTGTATTGCTTATTATTCAGGCGGGTTACTATCCCATACTTGCTATCATTGGTGCACCTGGTAAGTGTCTCTATCTCTGTCCTTTTATTAATTCCATGAACTATGTTTAATTTCATTGTTATTTTGATTTTTATTCCCTTTTGACAATGCCTGAAACTAACGTAATCAGTCTCAGGAACCAGCTCCACTCATTACCCCCATGGTAGGCTTATGTGGAAAGTCAGGAGGCATGGGATAGAGGGGAATTTGGCCAATTGGATAGAAAACTGGCTAACCGGTCGAAGTCAGAGAGTGGTGGTAGATGGTAAATATTCAGCATGGAGTCCAGTTACAAGTGGAGTTCCGCAGGGATCAGTTCTGGGTCCTCTGCTGTTTGTAATCTTTATTAATGACTTAGAGGAGGGAGTCGAAGGGTGGGTCAGTAAATTTGCAGATGATACAAAGATAGGTGGAGTTGTGGACAGTGAGGAGGGCTGTTGTCGGCTGCAGAGGGACTTAGATATGATGCAGGGCTGGGCTGAGGAGTGGCAGATGGAGTTCAACCCTGCCAAGTGTGAGGTTGTCCATTTTGGAAGAACAAATAAGAATGCGGAATACAGGGTTAATGGTAGGGTTCTTGGTCAGGTGGAGGAACAGAGGGATCTTGGGGTCTATGTACATAGATCTTTGAAGGTTGCCACTCAGGTGGATAGAGTTTGTAAGAAGGCCTATGGAGTATTATCGTTCATTAGCAGAGGGATTGAATTCAAGAGTCGTGAAGTGATGTTGCAGCTGTACAGGACTTTGGTAAGGCCACATTTGGAGTACTGTGTGCAGTTCTGGTCGCCTCATTTTAGGAAAGATGTGGAAGCTTTGGAGAGGGTGCAGAGAAGATTTACCAGGATGTTGCCTGGAATGGAGAGTAGGTCGTACGAGGATAGGTTGAGAGTTCTCGGCCTTTTCTCGTTGGAACGGCGAAGGATGAGGGGTGACTTGATAGAGGTTTATAAGATGATCAGAGGAATAGATAGAGTAGACAGTCAGAAACTTTTTCCCCGGGTACAGCAGAGTGTTACAAGGGGACATAAATTTAAGGTGAAGGGTGGAAGGTATAGGGGAGATGTCAGGGGTGGGTTCTTTACCCAGAGAGTGGTGGGGGCATGGAATGCGCTGCCCGTGGGAGTGGTAGAGTCAGATTCATTGGCGACCTTTAAGCGGCATTTGGATAGGTACATGGATGGGTGCTTAATCTAGGATAGAAGTTCGGCACAACATCGTGGGCCGAAGGGCCTGTTCTGTGCTGTATTGTTCTATGTTCTATGTTCTATGTTCTACCCATCAACTTCACATCTCTCCCTCATATCTGAGAACGAAATTGTTTATAATATCGAGGACTATTTTGTCTTGAACTGAATTATGTCTCACTGTTCTCTTCATTGCAAAACCTGCCCACCAGCACCTCCATTCTCTCCCACGTTCCACCTCTGTGTCAGTGTTTTTCCTGAATAAAACGTTTTCTGTGCCTTGGTAAAATCAGACTTTATGGATCCAGCTCTCCAGCGCCCACTGTTCCAGTTACAAATATTTCGATCACATTGTTTTCTTGTCTCCAAGCTTCACAATAGTGACTCCATATCACAGTAGTTTTGTTGTTGAGCAGTCATTCAGAAGTGCAGGATATTACTCTTAAGGCACTATTTCAAATCCTACCACAGCTGATTGCAGAACTTAAAATCAAATTATAAGAATTGTAATAAATGCCAAATTCACTTATAGCAAACGTGAGACCCTATCTGTTTCACTGGTGTCCTTTGCCAAAGAAATCTATCATTATTATCTGGTATGGTATAGGAGTGACTTTAGAACCGCAACAATGTGCTGACCATATACTGCCTTGTAGATTGGCCTCCAAATCAAGGGCTAATAATAATGATTAGCAAAGTTGCCCTTGGCAGGGAGGCCGACATCTCACGAAATACCAAAATTAAAGGTTGAAACAAACAAAAAAAAGGCGGAGAATTGAAATTGAAAGCAACAGATAAGTGCTGGGGAAATGGAGCAGGTTTGGACACCTCTGTGAAGACAAAAATAGAATTAACATTTCGAGTCCATTGAAAATAGCAGCTGGGACATAGTGAGATTGATGCTGGCGACAGGGACCTCTGTTTTTAAGATGTGTGAGTTGAGTAGATGGAGAAAAAACAGACAGATAGACAGAAAAAAAAACAAGTAAACAATGGGATTGTTGATCATTAACGGGGATTGGGAATAAAATGTGAGATTAATCTAATTTATTTTTCACCTTCTCACATATTCATGAATGTCCTGCCGAGGTAGCTCCCCTCTGTCTCTTTTCTTTGAGTATGATCATGTTTATTCATTAATTAATGGGTTGTGAGTGTCGCTGGCTGGGTCAGCATTTATATCCCTTTCCCAGTTGCCATTGAGAAAGTGTTGATGAGCTGCTGTCTTGAACCACTGCAATCAAAGTGCTGTAAATTGCCAACGCATTGGTTCATGCACTTTCTTTGGCACATCGAAGCGATTAATATAACTGAGTGTCTTGGCAATTTCAAAGGACAATTGAGATTCAACCACATTTCTGTCGGCGTGCGGTCATAAGTAGACCAGACCACGAGAAGATTCAGATTTCCTTCCGTGAAGGACAATTTTGAATCAGCTATTTGTTTTTTTCTGACAATCGGCGATAGTTTCAGTGTGTTATTAAATTCTTCATTCCAGCGGTTATATTGAATTCAAATTCCACCGTCTGCTGTGGCATGATTCGAATCCAACGTACATTTCTTGGGACCGTGGATCATTAGCGTGGAGGTAATACCTAGACCATTGCCACACCAGTATTTTCAATCATCTCAAGCGATAATAGTCATGTTGCCCTTATCGTTACTGTGGGACAGAAAGGTGAGCAGGAACATTGTCAAGTAGTTCTATGGAGAGCGAAACTGTTCATATTTCAGATCACTGGAACTGTACAGAGCTGTAATCAGTCAGGTAAAGCAACTGTTGACAGGAAAGCATTTCCACACCGAATGGGTGTTCCATGCATGCACGGATTTGACTTGCTCCAGTCATTGGAATTCCAGTCGAAGTTCTGGAAATTATTCCTCACGTTTGCGTTGTCAGTTGCTGCATTCATTCATGGAAACCTTAGGATCTATTGACGCCACTGTGAGTGAAGTATGTGCACTGCCTTCACAGTGTATCTGGGTTTGCAAAATGGCTAACAAATGGAGCAGAAGTTGCATAGAAGGGAAACTCTGTAACCAGAGAAAAGGGCACTGCACTATCCTCTCTGGATGTTCAGGAATATTTTCTTATTTATACATATTCCAGTGGCAATGTTTGAAGCCAGCTTGATTTAGCAATGGGAAGGTCACAGAGCTGTGTTCATCTCCTTCAGCGACACCTATAATCTCACACTAGAGAGAGGACTCTGCTGACACTGGCCATGAGTGAACTGGTTCGATTCTGGAACTTTCTGAGCAGGAGTGGCTAACATACCGATCATGTGGCAGAGTGCCGTCCTCTGATGTATTCACAACATGACAGAGGCCATCTCTGTCCAATGCAGTGTATATGTTGATTCTATCTCCACAGAGGAAGGAACAGAATAACAGATCGGCCTGGGGAACTGGGCAAGTTCGATAGCTCTTTTCGAGGTGCTACTGACATGGCGGGTCAAGGGTCTCCTCTTGTACTGACAATTTCTTGGTTCTGTGAGCTACGTCTCTGTGTCTTGATGGATGCAAAGTTCTTCAAATCTGTTTAGTTATTGGGACCGCACGTGTTGAAAACAGGACGGAGAGGGAAAACAGAAAATTAAATCCTGGGAAGCTGGATGCCAGCTATCAGGAAAATAATAGTACGTTTTGACTAGACACTTCAAGAATGATGATATGATTTGATAGAGTCAGTCTAAATTCAGGAATGTGAAATTATATTTGATAAACTTACTGAGGTTTGCACAGAATATTGTTTGTGACTTCAATAAACGGGAGCGAGTGGGAGGTGAACAGTTGAATTTTCTGAAGACTTATGACGTTGTTGCACGCAGGTGAGTCAACAAAGTTAAGAGTCCTTCTGAAAGGGGTGAATATATACTTGCATTGAAAATAAGATCATGGGGAGAATACAAAGAGTACGTTCCTGCTCTTGGGTTGAAGGACACTGCTCATAGGGTAAACATATATCAGTGCTTTGAGCATAGCTATTCACACGGCAAATGAATGATTTGATTGTGAGATTCATATACCGTCATTCTCATTTCGTATTTGTTACAAGGTGAGAGGATGGGAAATGCTGTTGGTGAAAGGGACCTCGGTGTCCCCGGACATGAGGACAACAAATAATCAGCACAAGAAATATTATGTTGCCCATAACTGCGAAATTATTCAAGTACAGGAATAAATTATCATCCTGATATTGTAGAGTATTGTTGAGGCAATATTTGTGGCAACTTGTACAAATGTTCTGTCTGTTATAAGGAATGTTCAATTTTCCACAGAGACAGTGCAAAGGAGTATTAGCAGACGATGATGGCACCATGAGGCGAATGTGAAGTAAATGCGTGTTTAATCAGTCACACTGAGAGACAGTAAGAGGTGAATGCATTGCAACTTGGGGGTTGTGGACTGATAACTATTATATTCAGAAAATACAGCATAGAGTAAGAAATTGGATATTTTTTCCTCCATGATATGTGATTCCTGATAGTTCACGTACCTGTGTGGAGCCCCATGCTGGTTGAGAGGGAGCTCCAGGCTCTGAATGAATTCTCACGATCTCAACGTCAAGTTGGTGTGTGATCCTGCACTGTACACAAATCTCTCAGCAGCCACAATGCTTTACTCCAGAAAACGTTAGCTATTCCTACCAGCTTCTGACATCCATAGGAATGCAGTCTGTCTCCTCGGTGAGGAAAAGTGCCTGTTTCAGACGTGTCATACATCATTGAATTTCCATCCTCACTGTCAACAAACTATGTTAAAGTAACATCTGTGTACCGTTAACAATGGTTCCTGATGAACACCTCGGTGTCCTAACTGGACTCTTTGCCTCCCTATGCAATTGGCAGGTGGGACTGAATGAGCCTTCTTCTTATCAAATCGGTTCGAAGCGATGAATGGCTTCGTCATATTATTGTGAAATCAGTTTGAGGTGTTGAATAATCTCTTATTACGGTGGTAATGACCAGTGTCTAGCAGTACTGTTTCGTGAATGTTCGTGTTGTCCAGGGCTTTCTGCACATGGTTACAGACAGCGTCAGGAGCTGGAGGGGTAGAGGGAGGGGGGACGGCATTGGGGTGCTTTTTCCTGAACATTTCTTAATCTTCAATGAACATCCCCAGTTCTGATCTTATGGTGTGGTCAAGGCATTTATTGATATCTCCTATTGAGGTATCCCATGACTGAGAGGAGTGAGTTCCATTAACTACAAATATCACGCTTTGTGCTCTAGATGATCTCAAGCAGTGGGAAGTTTACAACGGATTCCATTTACTTCAATTTTGTTCTGGTTCCTTGATACGATCATCACTCAAATCCTGCCTTGATATCAGGGCCAGTCATTCCTACCTTGTGTTCATGTCTTTTGTTAATGTCTTTTAGTCATCGTGTATGTGTGGGGAGTGTTTCCTTTTCACAGAGGGTCGTGACTGTCTTGACATCACTATTCCAGAGATTTAGGGGAGATGGTGTACGAGATGTTTGGAAGGGAGAGTACAACGAATTATAAAAGCATTAGAGAGTTGAGGGCTGCAGGGATTTGGAACAAGAGAGGAGTTGAGGCCTGGAGCAGATCAGCCATGATATTATTCAAGTGTAAGTTTGGATGGAGGAGCTGAATGACTTTTTCCTGTTTCTTATGTTCTTGAATTCTGTTACTGGAAATTCAGTTGTTGTAATCCTCCTCGAATTCTTGTTATTGAATGTTGCAGTCAGGGAGACCAGAGGAATTTGTGTGCAAATTCTGTGTGTTGTATTCACAGTAGAGCTGTGCTAACAAATTGACCCATAAATGGAGAGAGGGTAACTTTTGTAACAAGAGAGGAAGGGGATGTTCCACATTGGCACCACATTCCCTTCGCAATTACATTTTCCGATCCATCAAAAACCGTGAGTGACAGTCTTGAGGGCCTGAAATGTCTCTTCTGTTTCTGCACATCAGGTATTATAACCAAGCGGCCTCTAATGTGTAGCATATTTTGGGGGCAGAATTGAACCATTGGGAAACCAGACTGAGGGGCATGAATTGGTCATGATACCCTTTGCCCTGCTCCAACATACCATAAGGTCGTAGTTGATTTGTTTGTAAAAAGAGTTGCACTTACTTCCATTTCTTATCATTGACTCATTTCACTGTCAAATACTTCACTGAAACAGTTTTGAATAAATTCAACACGTAACACCAGAACCTTTGGGGAAGAGAGTACCAACTCATGTGGCCCGTTGAGAAGTTTGATCGATATTGGAAGGTAACTGTGCCCTTTTCTAGTCTCACTCTCGACGAAGTTCAATTGTAATCAGATTGGTGATATGGTTAGTTATGTAACCCACAGACCGATTTGTGTTCAGTGGTCGGGACAAGCTAGGTAGCTGTCCCAAATTTGCAGAAATAACTCATCCGTTATTAAGCAAAGTTAGTGAAGCTATGATGGAATGATAGATGAAAAATAAATTGTTCATTTAACATTTGCACATGAGTACTTATCTTTCGATAAATTCTGAGGCACATGCACAAAAACACATCAGACATTGTTTGAAACATACAGAAACACACGCACTTCCTGAACACAAACACAAAAAGAAAACGCTGTCGATAAATTAACCTGAAAGAGGTTTGTCAAAATAATTGTTAAACTCATGACAAAAAGAAAATCAGAGCGTGTTGAAAGATATACTGCCTCTGAAGTTATTCTGCCCTGACAAGCTGTTGACAATGGAGTTTCCTCCTGGTATCTATCTGAACTCCCTTTGCTGAAGGCAGTGGAGAGATTCCAGTGCATGCCCAAAGTTAATCCTCCACGAGTGATAACGATGACTGACGGGTTTTCAACTCTTGTATGCTGCTGTGAGCAGGAGCCATGAAAGAGAGGGAGCTGTTCCTCAGGTATGTTCCATGTTCTCAGTGTCTGAGATGAAACGTATAGTAATGTAATCCGACCACTAAACTGTGTCATGTGATGTCTGTGTGAATATTCTCTGGACTCGATGACACCATCCCTGTTCCATACTCCATGTGGGAGCGATTTATAATTTGAAGAATTTTTCTTGTCATTTTTGTATAATACCTGTCTTCATGATATCAGTGTCAAAATGAATACTGTACATTGTTTTCTTAAAGGCGAATCCTTAGTCTTATTCTCCTATAAAAGCGGAAACATTCATAAGCTACACATCTGATTTACTCAATTTAATATCTTCTACGTTTCAAATGAATATGTCTCATTCTCAGTCCTAAAGTGTTATGAACTGGCGAAAAATCGAAAAATCATGACGGACATCAATACAGTGAATTACTATTTTGGTAGAGTGGGGATGTCGAAAACTAGATGGCCGAGTGGAAATGTTTAAAGGGGTGCTGATGCATAACATTTTATCAGCCAGAGGATGTCGCTTGCATGGAATGAGCTGCCAGACGAAGTGGTGGAGGCTGGTAAAATTACAATAGTTAAAAAGCCATCTGGAGGGAAATATGAAAGGAAGTGTTACGAGGGATATGGGCCAAATGCTGGTAAGTGGGATTAGATCAATTTGCAATGTCCGTTCATCACGGACGAGTCAGATTGAAGTGTCCGTTTCCATACTGCATTACTCTGATACACATAAGACCGTAAATCCCTGAACAAGTTTTTTGAAACATATTGAAATCCTTCTGAAGCGATTGACTTTTTTTTCAGTTGAGCGACTTATAACTGCATCTAATACATCATATGTGATCTGAACAATTCCATGTACTAATGCACTAAAACATCACGATGAGTTTTCACCTATAACCTTTGCATGAAACAATATCTTTTCAAATACCTTGCAAGACACGTGCTGATTTGCAGTTTAACTGCAGATTCGTGTGTCAGAAACACATGAATTCTTTTGCTCCACTTATTTCTGCAATATCTCTCAATTTATGTCTTTCACTGTTATTGTACGTTTCCATCATAGTTCAAAACATCCAGAACCCACATTATTGCACTTTTGCTGAAGTTTTGTACACTAATCTCCCCAATCCATATCCCAGTGCAGACCCTCCCTCCCCAATTAAATGATTATCTTGGTGAATTAGGTAATTCAGCTCCATCCAAACCGTCCCCTGATCCACATCATTCATATAAGTTGTAAATATTTGATGATCTCACACGGATGCCTGAGACACTCTATCAAGTTATAGCTTTCCAACCTGAAAATAAACGTTTCTCCCTGCTGTCTATTTCCTATTAGTTACCCAGTGCTCCCCTTTGCTGTGTCCAAGCCTGGGAAGTTGGATAGTCTCATCCTGTGCTGTGCAATTACATGAAATGCAGAACAGTTCATTGTATTTGTGCATAACTACTTAGAGGGCAGAATGGTCTCCTCCCATCTCATCGTAACGATACTCACTGGCTGAATGGGATCTTCCTCTAAGTCTGCATCAGCTTCGTGGTTAGGGATTGGAGAAGAACACATGGGATAGGAGCTGTAGCTGACCATTCTGACTGTTGAACCTACTGCACCAATCAGAATTCTTTGATTGTGATGTGATTGCGGCTGTACATCCTTTTCCTGTTTGTTCTCCAAAAACCATGGATTCTGTTGTTCTATGGAACTCAAGCTTGAATGTTTTCAGTGAACCAGTCTTCACTGGTGTTTGGTGATGGGAAGAGCAGAGAAGCCACAACCCATAACACAAAGGATAATTCCTCCTCAGCCTGAAATTTGAAGGCCGCTTATTCTCTAAAATGTGTTCAACTCAAAACTATCACCACACTATTGAGGCACAAGGCCACCACAATTAGAAACAGATATAGACCATACACCCTCTCAACCTTGTCCTCATTTGCATTAATCCTCGACAGTTAAATCCTTATTCAATTCAGCCTCCACTGAACGTACCGGAAGACAACTCCACATACCATAATTTCGCAGGAGTCTTAGAAATTGGAGCAGATTTAGGCTATTCGGGCCAACGATTCTGCAGTAGCGTGTGATTTCGGCTGAAAGATTTTTTGACCTCTATTCTCCTGCCTTCTCCAAGTGAACATTATAGAGTAATAGTGATAGAGATGTACAGCATGGAAACAGACCCTTCGGTTCAATCCGTCCATGCCAACCAAATATCCCAACCCAATCTAGTCACACTTACCAGCACCTGTCCCATATCCCTTCAAACCTTTCCTATTCATATACCAATCCAAATGCCTCATAAAAGTTTCAATTGTACCAGCCTCCACCACTTTCTCTGGCAGCTCATTCCATATACATACAACTCTCTGTGTGAAACAGTTGCCCCAATGCTGTCTTTTATATCTTTCCCGTGTCACCATAAACCGATGCCCTCCAGTTCTGAACTCCTCACCCGCAGGGAAGAGACTTTGTCTCTTTGCCCGAACCATGCCCCTCATGTTTTTTTTCAACCTCTATGAGGTCACTCCTCAGCCTCCGACGCTCCAGGATAAAGAGGCCCAGCTTGTTCAGCCCCTGCTGTTCGCTCAAATCCTCCAAACCTGGCAACATCCGTGTAAATTCTTTTCTGAACCCTTTCAAGTTTCACAATTTTTTTCCGGTCGGAATGAGAGCAGCATTGCATGCAATTTTCCAACAGTGGCCTAAGCAATGTCCTGCACAGCCGCAACATGAGCTCCCAACTCCTGTACTCATTAACCTGAACAATAAAAGGAAGCATAACAAACGCCTTCTTCACTATCCTATCTACCTGCGACTCCACCTTCAAGGAGCTATGAACCGGCACTCCAAAGTCTCTTTGCTAACCAACACTTCCTAGGTCATTACCATTAAGTGTATAAGTCCTGCTAAGATCGGCTCTCCCAAAATTCAGCACCTCGCATTTATCTGAATTAAACTCCATCTGCCACTTCTCAGCCCATTCGCCCATCTGATCAAGATCCTGTTGATATCTGAGGTAACCCTCTTCGCTATCCACTACATCTCCAATTTTGGTGTCATCTACAAACTTACTAACTGTACCTCTTATGCTCGCATCCAAATCATTTACGTAAATGACAAAAAAGTAGAGGACCCAGCACCGATTCTTGTGGCACTCCAGTGGTCACAGACCTCCAATCTGAAAAACAACCCTCCACCACCACCCTCTGTCTTCTATCTATGAGCCAGTTTTGTGTCCAAATGTTTAGTTCACCCTGTATTCCGTGAGATCTAACCTTGCTAATCAGTCTCCCATGGGCAACCTTGTTGAACGTCTGACTGAAGTACATATAAATCACATCTACCGCTCTGCTTTCATCAATCCTCTTCGTTACTTATTCATTCCCATTAACGATAAACATAACTACCTCTGTCTGAAATGTACGATTTAATGAACTGGTCACTGCAGGTTGGCATTCCTGAGCAAGACAGTGAATGGGTGACCAAAATGCAGTAAAGAACGTGTAAGAAGACAGTGCATATGCCCACTGCGGTCAGCACACTCCAAAGCAAGCTTACTGTTTGGAGTACTGTTTGTGGAGATGGCTCACCAGGGGAGGGCAGCAGTTGCCAAGATCATGGCACTGTGGTGGGCCCTGCTGTTCAGAAGGGCAGAAAAAAGAATCGTGTGACAGTATTCATAAAGTATTTCGGTATGGTATGTAGCCTCCTAAGTGCTCAGTCATGGATGTCACCGGTGGCCTTCAGAGCATTCTAAATGGGGAGTTTCAGTAGCCAGTTGTCTTGGTGCATACAGGCAACAACAATAAAAGTAAATAACGAGATGAGTTCCTGAAAGCAATATTGTGGGAGAAAGGAGGGAAGTTAAAAAGGAGGACCTGATGGTAGTGATTTCGGGATATTAGCCAGTGTAGAAATGAGAAAATATGCAGGATGCACACGAGGCTGACGGATGGTGTAAGAGGGAGGGGTTCAGATTTGTTTGACATTGGGACCGCTTCTTCAGAAGGTGACACGATTACAAATTGGACTGTCTGCATCTAAACCAAACAGGAACTGATAGCCTTCGAGCAGATTTTGCTACTGCAGGGGCTGGGAACCAGAAGAGAAAACAAGTAGAGAGCGAGGTGGTAACTGGGCATGTTAAGAACTAAGAAGATAGCATGCATAGGGAGAAGAGTAGACGGGGAGCAGATGAACGCAAAAGTACTGGTAGCATGACGCGCATATAATTTAATGCAAGTGTGTAGTGGGGAAGACAGATGAACTTCAGTCTTAGATTCGTGCCTCCGAGTATGACGTGTTTGCAATCACAGAGATTTGGTTGAAGGAAAGGCATGATTGGCAATTAAATATTCCAGGATATAGACCCTTTAGACACGACAGAGATGGAAGTAAAAGCGGGAGAAGAGTTGCATTGCTGGTCAGGGATAATATCACGGTTGTGCTAAAGGAAGATTCTATGGAGGGCTTGAGTAGTGAGACATTAAAAGTGAAGCTCAGGTATAAGAAGGGTGCAGTTCCATTGTTGGGGCTGTATCTCAGACTTCCCGACAGTGAGCGTGAGGTAGAAAAAACAAATAGGTAAACAGATTATGGAAAGAACTAGAGGCAACGTGATGGTTGTGATGGGAGATTTTAAGTTTCCCAACATAGACTGGGATACACTTAGTGTCAGTGGTCTGGATGGGGCAGAACTTGTAACAAACGTCCAGGAGACTTTCTTAGAACAATATGTCAATAGTCCGACGAGGGACGGGCGGGTATTGGAACTGGTGTTGGGGAATGAGCCAGGCCAGGTGGTAAATTTTGTGGTGGGGATTTCTTTGCGAACAGTGACCACAATTCTGTTATTTTTAGAATACTCGTAGACAAAGATGAGAGTGGTCGTCAGGGAAATGGACTAACTTGGGCCAAGGCCAATTATATCAAAATTAGACAGGAGCTGAGAAATGTGGATTTGAATGGTAGTCCTCATTTGATATGTGGTAGGATGTCAAAGATAGTTAAACAAATAATGCGAGTTCAGCATGTCCTGTTGGAAGTAAAGGATAGGAAAGGAAAGATTCGTGACAGGCGAAATCGTACGTCTAGCCAAGAGGAAAAGGGAAGTGTACACAAAATCTAGGCAGCTAAGAATGGACGGGCCTTGGCGGAAAATCCGAAGAGTCTGACCAATCTTAAATGAAGAATCATGCGGGCTAAGAAGGGTCATGGAGTAGCATTGTCGACCAGAGGTAAGGAGAATCTCAATCCCTTTATTCTTATGTAAGAAACAAGTGGGTAACAAGAGAAAAGATTGTCCCATGAAAGGAGAATGAAGGAAGGCTGCTGTCGAACTTGAGAGAATGGGTGAGATGCTGAATGATTGTGTATTAGTGTTCACTAAGGAGAGAAACATGATGAATGTTGAGGTTGGAGACAGGCGATTGATTGCTCTGGATCACGTTGACATACTGAGGGAAGATGTGTTGGATAAGCTTGAGGTTGTTAAGGTGAACAAATTCGCAGGACCGGATGGGATTTTTCCCATGTTGCTGAGGGAGGCGACAGAAGAAATAGTTGTGGCCCTTACAGATATCTTTGCAGCATTTTTAAATGCAGATGAGTTGCTGGAGTCCTGAAGAGCTGCTCACGTTGTTCCCCTGATACAACGAAGGTAGTAGGGATATTCTGGATAACTACAGACTCGTCGTCCTGACGTCAGTCGTTGGAAGGTTGCTGGCAAAGGTACCGAGGGATAAAATCTATTTGTATTTGAAAAAGTATGTGCTTATCAGTGATAGGCAACATGTTCATGTGCGGGGGAGATCGTGCCTTTCTAACATAATAGACTTTTTGATGAAGTTGATCGATGAAGGAAGGGCTGTAGATGGTATATACATGGACTTTAGTAATGCGTTTGATTATGTTCCACATGGTAGACTAATAGAGAAAGTGAAACCACATGGTGCGCAGCCTGTTCTTGCGAGGTGGATAAAGAACTAGTTTAGCAACCACAGACAGAGAGTATTAGGTGAAGAGAGTTTCTAGAAATGGAGAGAGATGACCAATGGTGTTCCACAGGGGTCAGTGCTGCGGTCACTGTTATTTGTGATCAACATAAATCACCTGGAAGAGGGCACTCTTTGATCAGCAAGTTTACTGATGACACGAAGATTGATGGAGTAGCAGAAGTAGACAATAGACAATAGTGCAGGAGTAGGCCATTCTGCCCTTCGACCCAGCACCACCATTCATTATTTTCATGCCTGGTCATCCTCAATCAGTATCCTGTTGCTGCCGTATCTCTATAACCCTTGATTCCAATATCCTTAAGAGCTCTATCCAACTCTTTCTTGAAAGTATCCAGAGACTTGGCATCCATAGCCTCCTGGACAGAGCATTCCAAACACCCACCACTCTCTGGGTGAAGACGTTTCCCTCGTCTCTGTTCTAAATGGTCTACTCCTTATTTTTAAACTGTGTCCTCTGTTTCGGGACTCACTCATCAGCGGAAACATGCTTCCTGCCTCCAGAGTGTCCAATCCTTTAATAATCTTATATGTCTCAATCAGATCCCCTCTCAGCCTTCTAAACTCAAGGGTAAACAAGCCCAGTCGCTCCAATCTTTCACCGTAAGATAGTCCCGCCATTCCGGGAATTGACCTCGTGAACCTACGCTGCACTCCCTCAATAGCCAGAATGTCTTTCTTCAAATTTGGAGACCACAACTGCACACAATATTCAAGGTGCGGACTCACCACGGCCCTGTACAGCTGTAAAGGACAGCGAACTGTCAAAGAATGCAGGAAGAAATAGATAGACTGGAAAATTGGGCGTAGAAGTGGCAGATGGAGTTCAATCAAGGCAAACGTGAGGTGATTCGTTTTGGGAAGCATAATTCTAGAGCGAGTTATAGAGCAAACGGAAGAGCCTTGGGAAATTTGATGAACAGAGAAATCTGGGAGTTCAGGTCCATTGCATACTTAAAGCCGCAGCACAGGTTGATAGAGTGTTCAATGAGGCATATGGTATGCTTGACTTCATTGGACGTTGTATTGAGGATAAGAGCTGGCAAGGCATGTTAAAATATACACAACATGGGTTTGGCCGCGTTTAGAATATTGTTTATAGTTCTGGTCACCACATTACCAAAAGGATGTGGACGCTTTGGAGAGCGTGCAAAGAATGTTGACGGAGACGTTGCCTGGTATGGAAGGTGCGAGCTATGAAGAGAGGTTTAGTAGGTTATGTTATTTTCATTAGAAAAAAAGGCGATAGAGGGGTGTCCTGATTGAAGTCGATAAAATCAGGAAGGGTATAGAGAGAGGGTAGATAGAGATACGCTTTTTCCCAGTGTGAAGGATTCAATAATAGGAGGACATGTTTTCAAGGTGAGAGGTGAAATTCTTAAGGGGAATACATGCGGTAAGTACTATACACAGAAGATGGTAAGTGCCTGGAAGGCGTTGCCAGCAGATGTCGTAGAGGTCGATTCATTTAAGATGCTTCAGGACAGATGCATGAGTAGGTGAGGAGCAGAGGGATCCAGATGCTTAGGAATTGGGTGACTGGTTAGGAAGTAGTCTTGAATCAGGTCAGGCTTGGAGTGCCGGAAGGCCTCTTCCTGTGCTTTAAATTTTCTTTGTTCTTTCTTCTTTGATTATGTCAACGTGAATGGGTGTATTAATGTGTTTGTGTTCGCCTGAAACTCTCCATTACTGAGTTAAAAATTGTGTTTGTATGTTTTGGGTGTGTTAGTATGCTTATTGATGCTTCTGTGTATCTCTGTCTACATCGCTGTCTACCGTGGTGCTCTGTATTAAAAATATTTTCTCAGCTGTTTTTTCGCGTCAATACACTGAAACTGGTGTCAAATCCCCACTCTTTCCTTCTCCCTGTTTGTCATTTCTGTGATAAATGCCCTCTCCCCGCCTTCCACACCACTGCACAAGTGGTAGACACTGCTTCTTGAAAATACATCAGCTACTGTGACACATGACACGTCTGTTTGGTTCTTTAATCTGTGTCTTTGGAAGCACAGGGCAGTTTCATCGAATACGTAGAGATGTTGTTCCTGAAATATTACTACCACCATCGGGGCTGTCTCTGGAAATATCAATCCTTTCTCAAATTTTCAAGACTGCCCTACAAACACTACAATGGAAAGAACGTGAAATACACTTCATTTCACATTTTTGGAAAACCGTTCACTCGGAGTTGCTCTGATATTGCTGCAGTGGAAATACCCTTTAATGTGTCCACGCCATGTCAGTGATAATGACAAATCATTTCCACGTTGCAGAGGGAACACAGACATTGATCTACATTAGCATTGTCCACTTTGAGCGGCCTCAGATTAATTGCAATTCTCTGCGCAAATGGCCATCTGTGGTGGTTTGAAAATGCTATATTACTAACCATTTCAGCTGATCCGACAATGCCTTTTGTTCACATTCTTGTGATTGGATCCTCTGGAACCAACTCCATTAATCTTGCCGGGTTACCATGCACTGTATACCATGTTGGTGAATATCGAGTGTCCTGGCAGCAGCCAGGGTCGCTTCATTCAGAAGCAGTCAGTCATTGACATCGTCTTCGGTTCTCCACGTAGAAAGAAAGGATTCCCTGTCGGACAAACGTCATCCGCTCGATACACGGTTCAAAATATCCCCACATCACTCCCCACCGTGATGTGTCGTGAGTACAATGGGGTCACTGGGAACATCAGGGAACAAATCATTGGGGAGATGGAACAACACTTCCAATGTCTGAACTGGCCTGAGTGCATAATTTATCACTAAGTCCAGTAACCTCTCTGCATTTATGTAATATACCGCCGTTTATTCTTCTTGAAAGAAAACGAAAATACAGTTTGCCCGTTGCCCACGTTATATTCCAGCTGCCAAATTGTTATCTACTCTTATCCAAATCAAGATACTCTAAATCCACTTGAGAACTTAATTTCCTGCCTAACCCAGTAACAAGGCATTTGCTGAACTGACCGAAACCGTTGATGTTGGCTGCAAATATTTGAGGTCCCTGCACTAGTCGCTGTGCCACTGCAGTCGTTAATTTGCTTTAACTGATGAAGGTAGATTTATCACAAATTATCCCTAGTCCAGGCCCAGTAACCATTTCTAGGAGAAAGTGTGGACTGCAGATGCTGGAGATCAGATGAAAATGTATTGCTGGAAAAGCGCAGCAGGTCAGGCAGCATCGAAGGAGCAGGAGAATCGACGTTTCGGGCATGAGCCCTTCTTTAGGAATGAGGAAGGTTTGCCCAGCAGGCTAAGATAAAAGGTAGGGAGGAGGGACTTGGGGGAGGGGCGTTGGAAATGCGATATCTGGAAGGAGGTTAAGGTGAGGGTGATTAGGTGAGTGTGATAGGCCGAAGTGGAGGTAGGGGTGGAGAGGTCAGGAAGATTTCAGGTTAGGTAGGTGGTGCTGAGTTCGAGGGTTGGGACTGAGACAAGGTGGGAGGAGGGGAAATGAGGAAACTGGAGAAATCTGAGTTCATCCCTTGTGGTTGGAGGGTTCCTAGGTGGAAGATGAGGCACTCTTCCTCCAGCTGACGTGTTGCTATGGTCTGGCGATGGAGGAGTCCAAGGACCTGCATGCCCTTGGTGGAGTGGGAGGAGGAATGGAAGTGTTGAGCCACGGGGTGGTTGGGTTGGTTGGTCCAGGAGTCCCAGAGGTGTTCCACAAGTAGGCGGCCTGTCTCCCCAATATAGAGGAGGCCACATCGTGTGCAGTGGATGCAGTTAATGATGTGTGTGGAGGTGCAGGTGAATTTGTGGCGTATATGGAAGGATCCCTTGGGGCCTTGGAGGGAAGTAAGGGGGGAGGGATGGGCGCAAGTTTTGCATTTCCTGTGGTTGCAGGGGAAGGTGCCTAGAATGGAGGTTGGGTTGGTGGAAGGTGTGGAACTGACAAGGGAGCAACTGAAGGAGTGGTCTTTTCGGAACGCTGATAGGGGAGGGAGGGAAATATATCCCTGGTAGTGGGGTCCGTTTGGAGGTGGCGGAAATGACGACGGATGATACGATGTATATGGAGGTTGGTGGGGTGGTAAGTGAGGACCAGTGGTCATCTGTCCTGGTGGCGATTGTAGGGGCGGGGTTCAAGTGTGGCGGAGCGGGAAGTGGAGGAGATGCGGTGGAGAGCATCGTCGTTCACGTCTGGGGGGAAATTGTGGTCTTTGAAGACCATTTGGGTTGTTCAGTATTGGAACTGGTCCTCCTGGGAGCAGATGCGGCGGAGATTTATTATAAACCGACCGACTCCCACAGCTACCTAGACGACACCTCCTCCCACCCTGCCCCCTATAAAAACCGCCATCCCATATTCCCAATTCCTTCGTCTCCACCGCATTTGTTCCCAGGAGGACAAGTCATTTCAGCCACCTCCAAACGTTGCCCGTTTGGCAGACTTTGACTGAGGTAGTGCCACATAACACAGTGGGCAGTATCTTCAATATGATGCTGAGACTTTCTCTCCGCCAGAACTGTGCTCTGGCTGCTGCTACAGATGCAGCTATTGACAGATCCACGTGACAAGTTTGAGAATATTCTCATCTTGTTGATTTCCCCATCACTCCCAAGTGTCCGATTGTTGTTTATTTAAGCCCTCTCACTGCTCAGGCAGTGCTAGCCCAGTGGAGACACTCTTGGTAAGAGACAATGAGCTCCCACAACCAGAGTACAAACTGTGTCTTTGTCACCGTCAGTGCTTCCTTTGATTTCTTTTCAACATCGACGGCAATTGACTTTTCCCTGAGGGTGGCGTGGAGGGCAGAAGGTGTCCACTATCAGGCGATTTTCTTGATCATCTTTGATCTGTTACGATGAGTTTTCCCTGGTTCTGGAATCAATGTTGGGGAATTACAGGGTCACTCTTTCCCTGACTGTCTCCCACTGTGCTCCCTCCACTGAAGGGTCAGTCTTGCCAGTGGGACAGTTTATCTGCAGGAATGGTGATGGGGCTTGGTAATGGTAGGAACCTCCCACCCCACCAACCTCCATATACATCGTATCATCCGTTGTCATTTCCGCCACCCCCAAACGGACCCCACCACCAGGGATATATTTCCCTCCCCTCCCTTATCAGCGTTCCGAAAAGACCACTCCCTCCATGACTCCCTCGACAGGTCCACACCCCCCAGGAATGGTAATGGATACCTTATCCGTTCGGTCTGATTCTGTGAGTATGACGAAATCAGACCGTTTCCTGACCGATTGAACAAAGGGATAAAGTTGACAATGGAACAGGACCGAATGTGCTATAAAGGTGAATGAGAGGCACACGATCTTCTTGTGCGTTTTATTCTCAAAACAGATTGAGGAAATCAACGCATACCTTGAGGAAAATTGACTTAGTTTAATGATATTAGAGAGACATGACGACAGGGTGGCCAATATTGGAACGAAATATCCATAACACTTTATAGCCGGGAGTGTAAGACAGAATTGAGAGGAAATCGCTGAATAAGGGATAACACCTATGTTTTCGTGAAAAGTAATCTTATATAAAATTTGTGAGCTATCATCTTTATCTTATTCATTTCTTGTACGAAGTGCCAGTTGAGTTGAGTTTGAAGAGAAATTCCCACCGTGAGGCTGAGTGGGTCTCACGCAACTTGATGGGGAGAAGGACCTCTGTTTTTATGTGTTTTTATGTTTTTATGATCCATCTCATTCCATACCCAACATTCCCCTGAAAATTCTACACCCGATCTTCTCCGGAACATTCTATACCCAACATTCCCTGGAACATTCTGAACACGACATTGCTGGGCGCATTCTGTTTGCAACATTCTCCAGAGATTCTGTCCCTGACATTATCTGTGAACGGCCAGACTTCAGTCAATTGAACAGAAGATAAGATCGCGAGATAAGGAGAGAAGGAGACCCTGTTCCAAAGTCCCCTCGGGCAGTACAATAAATTATTACGTGTTCCCTTCGTTTACATTTATTCACGAAACAGGATTGATCACAACTTAGACTACAGCACAGAAATTTCCAAACTCTATTTGTCTTCAAGGAACTGGGAGATAATCCTTTAGGCCAGCAATGTTTCCAAGCTCCACATTGGGAGAAGGAAACAACTGACCTGTATCTGCTCTCCAGTGATTGAGCGTGTGAAAGTTCTCAAAACTTTCTGTTCTTATGGATATGTCTCTGTGTTTGGTGCTTGTGTTGTTTAATATATTTTTGTCAATAATTCAGACCATCCCATTTGTTACTTCAGCTCCAATTATATCAATAAATCTCTGAATACAGTAACACATTTGAAAATCTCAATCAAACTGGCAACTTTGACTCCAGGCTGATGTATAACATATTCGTTATCCATCCTCACAGTTAACGTAGTGACGGTCTATGTCCTGCTTTATAAAGATTGTGGATTATCTCCATGTGTCCAACGTTACCTGGGGGCCATGGCAGTGGCAGATCTACTGGTCATTATCCTTGACCTGATGCTGAGACACATTCCCATTGTTTACCGGGAGCAGTTTTATTTCCTTTGGGACATCCCTGTGTGTAATATTCACGCCGTCCTGCTTTATGCAGCCACTGACTGTTCTGTCTGGTTCACCGTCACTTTCACTTTTGATCGGTTTGTGGCCATTTATACCCAGAATCTGAAATTGAAATATTGCAATGAGAAAACGGCGGTTGTGCTTCTGGGAGCAATTACTGTGCTGAGCTGTTTAAAGAACATTTTCTGGTATTTTATGCTCACACCTTGGTATCAGCTGGGGAACGACCCCTGGTTTTGTAAGGTAACAAACATTGTTCAATTCTCTCGTGTCTGGGTCACAATCGAGTTCCTCCACCACATTCTGACCCCCACTATCCCTTTTCTCCTGATTCTGCTACTCAATGTTATCACCGTCAGACACATTTTGGTGAGCAGCAGAGCCCGCAGGCGACTTCGGGCTCACACCAAGGGGGCCGCTCAGTCTGACACAGAAATGAAAAATCGAAAAAAATCCATCGTTTTACTGCGTGTGATTTCAGCCAATTTCATCCTGTTATGGTCAACGTTAATGGTATTTTCGATATGGAGACGGATGTGGTATATAATGGATAATCTTGCGTCTTTGGATTATTTTGTGCGGGAACTGGGCTTCATGCTGCAGCTCCTCAGTTGCTGTACAAACACCGCGATCTATGCCGTGACCCAGACGAAGTTCAGGCAGCAACTGAAGAATGTGCTTAAATATCCCTTTACCCAAATTCATCAGTCAATCAAATTCATTCATTAATCAATCCATCCGGAATTTTCTCATTTCATTTCAGTGCTTCAGCAGTGAAGCACCTGTTGCTATGGTATTAGACTGAGGGTATCGCTGTTTCGTCCAATCATATTCCACAGGGTATTGCAAGGAGACATTCCAATGTTTCTCTCAACACAGGGGCCAGTGAGAAATGGAAACATCCCACTGAGTATATCAAATATATTGTAAACAATAAAAATGTTCATTAAAAATTGCCGAGGCGAAGAGTGAATGATATTGTTGCCTGTCTTTGTGTTGGAGAAACTGATCTGGAGAGAAATTGACTTGGCCTAAAGTCCAAGTACACAGGGAAGGAAAGCGGACCGGTGCCTGATCTCAGGAGTGTGCTTACAGTCACTCTGTCCTTGCTTTCGCCGGTGACCCCCAATCCGATTTGGCCTTTGGCAGAATTCACAGCTCTACCCCGTTTTTTCCGTCTCCACTCAACTGCATCCGTCTCTCCCATTCACCATCTCTCGCTACTGCCATCACTTGCTTTCCTTTCTCCCCATTCACCCCCTCTCTTTCACTCCCGCCCCATTTCCTCTTCCCCTTTCGCCTCTTTTCGCTCCCTCTCTTCCTCCACATATTCTCTCTTTCTCGTCCCCTCCGCTTCACACTCTCTTTCTTTTACTGTACCTTCCACTCTCTCTCTTCCCAATTCTCTCTGTCTCTCGTTATCTGTCGCTCCACCTGCATCCACTCTTCTTTTTCAACCTACCTTCCTCCGTCACACCACTGTTCTCTCTGTCTCTTTCCCACCTTACTGACTCCAGCATTTCCTCACTCCTCCAACCCCGCCCGATCTCTCGATTCTCCCTTCCCCTCCCCAGCTTCTCAACCCACCTCACATCAATGTGCCAGAGGGAGAGCGTAGGAGGAGCGAGAAAGTGTGTCAGATAGAGATTGATGGAGAGGAGAGAGTTTCAGTGAGACGTATTAGGGCGGATGAGAGGGAGAGTGGGAATGGGGGAGAGGGGCATTGAAAGAGAAACGGGGAGAAAGATGAGTGGGGGAGACAGAGGTGGACGGTGTAGAGACAAGGTATTGAAGCGGGTAGACAGAAAGCGAGAGCGTGGTGGGAGTAAAGAGAGAGAATGGGAAGGTGTGAGAGAGGGGGAGAGATGTAGAGGTCAGGAGAGAGAGGACGAAAGAGATTGGGAAGGTGTTAGCTAGAGTGGGAAGGGATACAGACAGATGGAGATGGTGAGAAAGGAAGTAGGGGTATGGGAAGAGACAGCGAGAGATGGACAATTGGAGTGTGCAGAGAGATTTGGACGGAGGGGGTATTGAGAGAGGGAGAATTTGTGGGATGTGTGTAGACAGAGAGTGAGAGGGAGAAGCCAGACAATGAAAAATGGTAGGGGTAGGAGAGAGATAGGGAGAGAAAGACAGAGTGGGAGCAGGGTAGATAGAAACAGAGAAAGGGAGTGAGGTAGAGAGAGAGCGTGCAATTGCGTAGAGACAGGGAGGGAGGGTGTTAGATATCTAGAGAGATGTATCTATAAAATGGGAGAGAGTGAGACGGGGTAAAGAGACAGTACTAGAGGGGGTAGAGAGAGAGGGATAGGGAGACGGAGAGAGAGCGTGGGAGAGAGTCGGGAGAAAGTGGGAGGGAATTGAGACAGAGTGAGAGGGGCTCGGGAGAAAGAGTGGGCGGGGATAGAGGGACAGTGGGAGACAGTGGGGTGTAAGAGGAAGAGATCATGGAAGGGAGATAGAGAGACAGTGTGGGAGTGGGGACGAGGGAGAGTCTGGGGGTTCAGGGACAACGATTTGGAAGGAGAAAAGTCAGAGAGAAATTGGGATGGGATAGAGAGAAAGACAATGCAGCGGGAGAGTGATGGTGAGCTTGGGGTTGGAGACAAAGAGAGTGGAAGAGTTTTGAGGGAGAGAGTGTAGGAGGAGGGAAGATACAGTGTGAAAAACAGATACAGAAAAAGGGAAAGAGAGAGTCGAAGGCGGTTGCATAGAGAGAGAGTGGGAAGGAGTGCTTCAAGTGTAGGCAGAAAGACAGAGAGAGAGGGAGGGGAGTGGAGACAGAGAGCTGGAGTGAGAATTGGGTAGAGAGACGCAGAAAGTGATGGGGATCGTGTGAAAGAGTGAGTAGGTGGAGGTAGATAGTGGGACGGTGGTAGAGAATGGGAGAGGGGGTCGAGAGAAAGACGTCGGATCAGAGAGACTGATAGTGGCAGAGAGCGAGAGAGGTACAGGGAGCAGAGAGAGTGGGAGAATGTGGAAGGGCTACAGAGTTAGAGAACGTAGGAACAGAGCAGAGGGAAAGAGACAGAGAGAGAATATGGGACGGGGTAGAGAGTGTGGGAAGGGGAAGAGAGAGAGAGGGTGGTATATACATATCGAAAAAGAGCGTGAGTGTGAGGTGCAGAGAGAGATTAGGAGGGGTGCACAGAGAGAGCGATAGAGAGGTTGGTGGGGGTAGAGACAGATGGGTGTGGCTAGAGAAAGAGTGGAAAAGGGGTCGAAAGACATTGAAAGAGTGGCCGAGACATAATGGGAGAGTGGGAAGGGTCAGAGAGAAAGTGGGAGGGAGTAGATAGACAGATGGATGGGGAGAGAGAGAGTGTGGTGGTGGAGAGAGAGAGAGAGGGAGGGTTTGAGAGAGCGCGAGTGGGAGGATGGTAGAGAGAGACTGCGTGGCGGGAGAGAGAGAATGGGTGGTGTGTCGAGAGAGAGGATGGGAGAGTTCAGAGGTAGAGAGAGTGTGAGGAAGACAGAGAGTGACAGACAGAGAGATAGATAGAGATAGACAGACAACGAGAGAGAGAGTAGATGGTTTTGAAGAGAGAAAGAGATAGAGAGGAAGTGTGGGAGGGAGTATAATGAGGGATAGAGAGCAAGAGACTGTGCTTGGGATGAAGAGAGAAAGCATCCAACGAGCAGTGAAATCAACGTTTCGGGCAAAAGCCCTTTATTCCTGATGAAGGGCTTTTGCCCGAAACGTTGATTTCGCTGCTCGTTGGATGCTGCCTGAACTTCTGTGCTCTTCCAGCACCACTAATCCAGTATTTGATTATCAGCATCTGCAGTCATTGTTTTTACCATTAAGAGAGAAAGAGAGAGTGAGATTGACAGTGGGAGTGGGGCAGACAGAGAGTGAGAAGGGGGTAAACAGAGAGAGAGTCTTTAGGCTGTAGTGACAGAGTCGGAAGGAATAGAGACAGAGTGGGAAATGGTGTTGAGTGACAGAGAGTGTGAGGGAGTCGAGAGGCGAAAGGGATAGAGTAGAGACAGAGAGAATGGGGGGTGTTTAGAGACAGAGAGAGCGGGAGAGAGTGGAGAGAGAGAGACAAAGACAGGGACAGTCAGAGAGAGTCAGAGAGAGAGAAGGAGAGAGTAGGAGGTTGGTAGCGAAAGAAAGAGAGCGACAGAGTGTGAGAACGGAGAGGAAAATAGAGAGACAAGGAGAGTAGAGAAAGAGGGAGTGGAAGGGGAAGAGAAAGAGTGAGAGGGGGTTAGAGAGAGAGCATGGAAAGTGAAAGAGAACAAGAGTGCGGGAGTGAGGTAGAGAGAGTGGGAGTAGGGCAGAAAGAGAGAGATTTGGAGAGGAGTAAAGACAGAGAGAGGGAGAGGGCGGGTGAGGTTAAACAGAAAGAGAGGGAGGCGGGAGAGAAGGTATAACTATGGATGGAGACAGAGAGAGAGTTGGAGGGTGTTCCGTGACATCGTGAGAGGAGGGTATGGAAAGTGGAACTGACAGAGACACAGTGAAAGAGAGAGAGAGGAAGGAGTTTGAAGAAAGCGAGCGACAGAGAATGTGGGAGGGGAGTAAAGACAGTGAGAGGGAGAGCGAGAGGGGAGAGATGAGGGGGTAGAGAGAGAAACGGAAGTGAGCGAGTAAGAGAGAGAAGAGGAGGGAGGAGGAAGAGAGAGGGAGGAGAAAAGAAGCAGAGTGGGAGGGGAGAGAGGGAGAATTGGGGGAGTTTGGGAAAAAGAGAGAATGTGGTGGGGAGGGAGATAAGGAAGGGTTATAGAGGGAGAAAGTGGTACGGCATAGCGAGAGACAGTGGGAGGGAAGGTGAGAGAGAGAGTGAGTGGGCAGTAGAAAAAGAGAGAGTCGGATGCGGGTAGAAAGAGTGCAGTTATAGAGAGAGGGGTGAGGTGTAGAGAGGTGTAAGAGAGGTAGAGTAGGGGAGAGAGGGAGAGAGGGAGGGGTAAGAAAGTGAGAGTGGGGGAAGTGAGGGAGTGAGTAGGTGTTAGAGGGAGAGAGAGAGCGATAGAGGTTGGGGGTGCAGCGAGAGAGAGAGTGGGAAGTGAGTAGAGATTGTGGGGGGGAAGCCAGATAAAGAGTGGGAATAGAGAGAGAGGGATGGGAGTAGAGAGAGAGTGGGAAGGTGGTAGAGAGAGAGAGTAGGAGGGGATTAGGGACAGAGTGGAGGGTCTTAGAAAGAGTGGGAGAGAGAGGAGGGGTTAGAGAGAAAGAGTAGGAGGGAGTAAAACGAGAGTCGGTGAGAGAGCGAGAGAGACAGGGAGGGATGTAGACAGAAAAATAAAGACAACGACTGAGGGGGAAGAGAGAGAGAGAATGAAGGGGTGGAGAAAGAGTGGAATGAGTTTAGAGAGAGAGTGGCAGTAGCGTACATCGTGAGTGAGTTGTTGGGCTAGGACGGGGAGAGTGGGAAGGTGTTAGAGAGAGAGAGAGAGAGAGAGAGAGACTGACGGGAGAGTGAAAGAGAAAATGAGGGGAGTGATAGAGAGAAAGTGGGTAGAGAGTAAGAGGGAGATACAGTTGATACTGAAAATGTGTTGCTGGAAAAGCGCACCAGGTCAGGCAGCATCCCAGGAGCAGGAGAATTGACGTTTCAGGCATGAGCCCTTCTTCTGGAATTCCTGAAAAAGGGCTCATGCCCGAAACGTCGAAACTTCTGCTCCTTGGATGCTGCCTGACCTGCTGCACTTTTCCAGCAACACATTTTCAGCTCTGATCTCCAGCATCTGCAGTCCTCACTTTCTCCTCAGAGATACAGTGGGATCGAGTAGAGAGGGAGGGAGAGAGTCAGTGGGAGGCTGTAGCGAGAGAGTCTGAGGGTGTAAAGAGAGAGAGCGCAGGAAGGCAATAGAGAGAGAGAATGGGAGGAGGATAGAGAGAAAGAAAGTGGAAGAACCAGAGAGAGAGTGGGAGAAGGGTATGGAGAGAGTGACTGGGAGGTGTGTAGAGAGAGACAGGCAGAGAGTGGGATGAGGAAGAGATAGAGTTGGAGTGGGATAGAGAGAGTGGGAGGAGTTTTAAGAGAGGGAGGGAGGGATAGAGAGAGAGAGACAAAGAGAGAGAGAGAGTGACGCAGATTGAGAGACTGAAAAAGACTGAAGAGACAGTAGGAAGGGGGTAGAGAGAGAAGGATTGGGAAGGTGTTAGACAGACAGTGTGGGAGTCCCGTAGACAGAGAGACATAAAGAGAGAGGCAATTGGGAGAGAGAGAGTGGGAGACAGGTGGAGAGAGAGAATAGGAGGAAGGTAGAGGTAGCGAGAGACAGAGAGTGTGGAAGGCTGTGAAGTCAGAGTAGACAGGGGAAGAGAGAGAGAGAGAGTGGGAGGGAAGAAGAGAGAGTCGGAATTGGAGAGAGAGAGTGCAAGTTGTGTAGAGAGAGAGAGTGGGAGGGGTAGGGAGAGAGAATGTGTAGTTGGTGAAGAGAGAGGAACATTAGGACGATTTGGAGAGAGAGAGAGAGGGAGGGTAGAGAGAGAGTTATTGACAGAAAGACAGACAGAGTGAGACAGACAGACAACGAAGGAGATTGCAAGTAGTTTGCAGAGAGAGGGAGACAGAAAGAGAAAGAGTGGGAGAGGAGTCGAGAGAGTGGAAGAGTTTGATGTGTGTAGAGAGAGAATGGGAGAGTTTAGAGATGTAGACATTGGGAGGAGGGTGGAGAGACAGTGACTGACAGAGAGAAATGGAGAGAGAGAAACAGACATTTAGATCGCGAGTGGGAGTGGAAGGCATTTGCAGAGAGAGAAATAGAGAGTGGTTCGGAGTGCGGGAGTGGCAGTGGGCTAGAGAGAGAGTAGGAAGGCGTGTCGGGAGAGACAATGGAGTAGGTGTAGAGAGAGAGTCTGAGGGCGTAGCTAGAGAGTGTGAAGGAGCAGAGAGTGATAAAGATAAAGATAGATCGCAAACGAAGAGACACCGCAAACGAGAGTGGGAGGAAGGTAGACAGAGAATGAGGCATGGAAAGAGAGATCAGGACGCAGAAGGAGACAGTGCAGACGGGAGGGGACGAGAGAGAGAGAGCGGGACGTGGTTAGAGAGAGAGAGGGAGGGGGTTGAGAGAGCACGGAAGGGGGAAAGAAAGAGACAGTGTGGGAGTGGGATCGAGACAGAGAGGGGTGGGGCAGAGAGAGAGATTGGGGAGGAGTAAATAGAGAGAGGGAGAATGCGATGGGTTTGAGGGAAGGAGACGGAAGCGGGGGAATTAGGGTGTGGGTGGGGTGGAGACAAAAAGAGTGGGAGGGTTTAGAGAGAGAGACTGGGAAGAGGTTACATAAAGAGTAACTAACAGAGAGACAGACAGAGAAAAAGAGAGAGTGGAAGACGTTTGTAGAGAGAGATAGACATAGAGAGAGTGAGAGGGAGAGCTTGAGGAGTAGACTGAAAAACAGAGAGAGAGCGAAAGGAGTAGAGAAGAGAGCGGGAGTGGGAACGGCATAGGAAAAGGTAGGGAGTGATGGTTCGTGGAGGTGACAGTTAGTGGTGGAGGTCGAGATAAGGTGCGAATGGTGTACAGAGAGAGAGGTGCTCGAGAGAGAGCAGAGGGTAGCAGAGTGAAAGAGTGAGCGAGGTCGAGGGAGGGCGAGTGTGTAGAGACAGAGACGGAGGAGGTAGAGAGAGTGGGATTTTCAGGGAGCGAGAGAGTTGAAGGGGGTAGAGAGAGGGAAGGAGAGTGTGGAAGTGCTGTAGATTAAGTGAACGTGGGAGTAGTTTAGAGTGAAAAAGACCGAGAGTGAATGGGGGTAGAGAGAGAGTGCGGATTGGGATGAGAGGGCGACGTGGCATATACATATAGAGAAAGTGAGGGAGGGAGCGCTGTCGAGAGAGAAAGAGGAAGCGGGAAGACACTGTGAGAGATTAGGAGGAGTGCACAGAGAGAGAGACAGAAATAGTTGTGAGGGTAGTCAGAGTGGTGGGGTAGAGAAAGAGTTGAAGTGAAGTTATCACAGCTTGATAACCTGAGAATGACTCTTTCAATATGATCTTCAAAAATAGCAGGACGGTTTGAAGAACTTATTGGCTTCTTGTTCCTATTTGCTTTGGGATTGCGAGGACCATGTGTCGGTTTACAATGAGATACCCGGATATGGGCTGAGTGGTTATTAATAAAGATCTAACGGAACGTATTACCAACATTGAAATCTTCATGCTGAGTACCGAGTGAAATCAGCTGATAATTGAAACATTTTTTGATCCTTGTCCACTTCCACGTGTTTTGTATTAACAGATCCAATTGTTGCACGCAGGTGGATTGAAGTAGGAATTGCCAAATCATGAACTGGTATTGAGGAATTGTTGTAATGGCAATATAGCTAATATTGAGAACTGTTTTCTCTTTGTTTCACTTGAAGGTGTTCAACAGAAACACAAGTAGATACTCCAGATACAAACTGAAAAGCTGAGTGGACACTATCCTAAGAAAGGAGAAGACGTGTTTCCAGCTTTTTGATCGATATGCTGAGTTAATGTTCATCACCAATGTATGATATTAGACATTTCGAGACGATGAACTTCGGGTAAGAGGCTGAGACCATGAAGAGTGGAGAGACAAAGATCCCTGGATAGAAGGAGAAAAAAATACAAACTGATCAGTTGCTCCAGAGCAATGTTTTCATGCCAGAGAACTTCCACATCTGGGAGTACGGTAGCAGTGAATATTGGACCATGGAACTGGAGAAAAAACAATGGTAGGAGAGACTGGATGTGATTGGGACACTGGGAAAATATACCCAAATTTTAATTTGTTTTCCATTTAAATTTCAGGATTTGAATGTTAGCCACTATGGAATAAACCTGAGGATCCTGATGCTGGAAAGGTATCGTTACTTTGGGAATGTTATTGGAGAGGCCTGGAAGAACCCAGAGGAATTGCTCTTTATAGTTGATGGTTTGGAAGAAATCAAAAACAGTATTTATATTTCTGATGTTCTGAAAAATAGTCCCTTAATTCATGTGCACTGATCTTGAATGCTGGAGTGACAGTGTCATACCCTGTGTGTACAGTTTAATCCAGCACAAGCTGCTCCAGGGATCTTCTGTGCTCGTGGTCAGCACTCCCTGAACGGAATGAATATTTCATCAGAATTATTGAAGATCAGATTATGGCAGCAGCTCTTTTGAAATACGTGAAGGAGATACGTGATGGGTGGTACGGTGGCACAGTGGTTAGCACTGCTGCCTCACAGCGCCAGAGACCTGGGTTCAACTTCCACCTCAGGCGACTGACTGTGTGAAGTTTGCACGTTCTCCCCGTGTCTGTGTGGGTTTCCTCCGGGTGCTCCAGTTTCCTCCCACAGTCCAAAGATGTGCAGGACAGGTGAATTGGACATGCTAAATTGCTCATAGTGTTAGGTAAGGGGTAAATGTAGGGGTATGGGTGGGTTGCGCTTCGGTGGGTTCGGTGTGGACTTGTTGGGCCGAAGGGCCTTTTTCCACACTGTAATCTAATCTAATCAAACAAGGTCTAATATACCATGGGCTATGACCCTCCGTACTACTGGATCCTCGGTCTGTTATTGAGTCCCTTTTTCACAGAACAAGACTGGAAACTACAACAACTTCCGAAGACCATCATCCAACTATATTCTGACTATAGTTACAACATTGTGGAAAACCATGTGTGAGAGATTGAAGACTGCTGTGCTGTATTACTGAAGCTTGGTGAGATGGCCTTCACAGGATTCCGAAGAGGAAGGTTGCATTCAGGAATGAACTTCCTGTCTAGTTTCCTCATGGAACTATTGGAGAGAGATTTCACTGTACACTGTGTGGTTTACACGCTCCCACACGTCGCCAGCCAAGAGTTTGCCGCTGCACTCACACAATGCCAGACCTCAGACCCCAGGGACATTGGGAAGCTCTGCAGTGAAGCACTTGGGAAGGAAAAGGAGATTGATGGATTGAGGCCTGCTCCTGGTGAAACTGTGGAATGTCAGTGAATTCAATGACACAAATAAACACCACGATGTAGAAGGCAATTCTGAAGGTTTCCAAAATCTGGCCCCCGAATGCCAAGTATTGAGGTAATGCTATGTTGGTTCTGAAATCCTTTCTGAATCTTCTCTAGTAAAATAATATCCTTCCTGTAGCAAGGTCACCAGAACTGCCAGATGGAAGGATGATGTTGTCTCATTTTAACGGAGGTTGGAATTTACGAATTAACAGAAATAGAGCAAATTTTGCAGTCACGATTATTTCATATCTTGGAGAATATTTCTGATAAGGGATTTAGAGTGAACTAAGGGGGATTGAGAGGTTTTACAGGGGGTGGTACATTTGTATAGATCTTCTGAGCTGAGGTGAATGCTGCGATCTTTTGGAAGATCTGAAGCATGGACTTTGGTGTGAAATTTCCATGAATATTGAACTTGTTAAAGTGCAATTTCCCTTCTACACATGACTCTTTGTAACTCTGGGATAGAGAAGAAGGGTTCTGCCAATTCTGACGCATTGACTTGATTAGTTCTCCAGCAAAAAGATAGTATGAAGCCTAGTGTTAACTCCTGTGAGATTGGAAAACTGAATTCACAGTCATGACATGAACACGCTCTTGCCACCAAATCTTGGAATCATGGAATCATGCAACATGGAAACAACAGAACCTTCTTTCCAATTGATCCTCGCTGACCAGGTTTCCCAAACTAAACTAGTTTTTCTGCAGTGATTTATATCCCTCTGAACCTTTGCGATTCACATACCTGTCCAGGGAGCTTCCTCTGGCTGTTCATTCTGCATACAAACCACCCTCTGTGGAAAATGTTGCCCGACACGTTCCACCTCCTCACCCCGCAATGTCTCGGTATCTGCTCGAAACACTAACCAGTTCTCCACCATCAATTGATCAAATCATGCCCTCCTTTATTGTACAAAAATGCAATAAACTCCATCTGCCGCTCCTCAGCCTATTTTCCCAATTGGTCACGATCCCATTGTAATTTCAGCTAACCTCCTTCGCTATAGAGCACACTAACAAAGAGATTGGTGTCAGGAAGCGGCTGTGCACTATTTCCGAAGCACTGGCGTGGACACTGGTATCAACAGGACAAGAAAATGGCGATGGGGTGGGGAGCATGAAAGATATCGGAGTCTGTGAGCTGATACATGCAATTGCCTGAAATGGAACAGGAGAAAGTGAAGGCAGGAGAAAGGTACCACAGAAGGTCCACCAAACAAAGGGCATTTGTGGAAACTGAAAAAAGGTGAATGAATTTACTCCATATCCAGCTGATTGAAGTGGATGGATTAAAGTCAGTCATGACAGTCCTGGCTGTAGCAAGGCAGCTGAGTAAGACTGGAACAAAACCGAATTCACAAAGGCAGCATCACCAGGGCGTCCTACACCAACACGATTAAAACGGGGATGCTCCAGTGTTTACACCCAGCAGCCATACAAACACCCCTAACAACAGCACACGGGCAAGCAGCAGGAACAGTGTTTTTTTTTCATTTCCTGATCAGAACCGTTCTTTAACAGAGGAATTCCAGCAGGACTGTGTGAATGAGCTGCAATGGATTAAGTCCAAATAGGGCTCTGGGACCCACCAGAGATGGTTGAAGGAAGCTGAAATGGATAGGGACTGATGGGTCCTTCTCAGGGAAGATCCCAAGCACTGATAATTTTATTCAACTCCTTTTCTCTGATCTTCACATCAGTTAGAGGTATTTCAACGTGCGAGTTGAACTTTAACACAAACACACAAAACTAACCCCCAGTCTGACTGCATCCTTTCATCAGTCCTTGAATAGCCCTTGAACTGACTATCTCATGACCCAAACTGACTAATTTTGACTTACCTCTGGAACCTGCCACGCTCTGCATCCATCATCCTACTAACATGCCACTCTAGCCACTTACCTCACCCATATGCCTACCTGGCCCATTTATGAATTCATTTACAAGATGAGAGCATTTATCGCCCATCCCGAGTTGCCCTCTGGAGGTTAGTAGTGTTCTGTTTTTTGGAACAGTTGCAGTCCATCCATTCATTCACTCACTCACTGATTCAGTCATTCTTTCAGGCACACGCACATACCCACACGCCACTCACCAGAACGGGTTAAGCCTTCTGCTTCCTTTGAGCCGACAGCATATCAACGAAGATATCCATGGGATGCTACACTTCTCACTTCTCAAGAAGCCAGACTGAAAAGACATTGCTTTGGAAAAGATCGAAGTATTTAATAAATGCCAAAAGAGTTCATTTGCAAAAGAAGAAAAGGTGAAGTGAGGTAAAAGTTCTTCAATGAGCAAATAGTTGGTGTATGGAATGTGATGTCTGGGAATATGGTGGAGGCAGGTTCAATCGAGGCATTCAACAAGGCACTGGATGATCACTTGGATATAAATGATGTGAAATGATATGGGGAGAGAAAAGCAAGAGATTAACACTAGTAATGATGCTCATTTAGAAGGCAGTGCAGGCACAATGGGCCAAATGGTCTCTTTCTGCACTTTTGCACTTCTGTGATTCTGCGGGATATCAGAACTCACCACAGCATTAGAGCAGTGATAGTGAATTGACAGCCAGTTCACTTTGTTCTTGTTTCTCTGTTCCATTGCCTTGGGAAACGGAAATGCCATTGAAAGTGAAATTGGGTGAGGTATATCTCCAGTAATGGGTCTTCAGTGAAATATCATTGTTACTTGCCATTTATTATTTGCAGAAGAACGTTCCAATTTGTCCTGTTGGATTGTATTTTTACATCAAAGAGGCTCTCAGTTGACTTTTTCATGTTTCTTGTAATATTCGACACACGCATTTTGCATAAAATTTTGTTTTGACTAAATGTTTTTCTCGCTACTTTTGTTTAGTTTCCAGAGCAATGACCCGGGAGATTCATGAATAAATTTACATCTGTACCTCCGAGGAAACCAAACTGCACAATACAGGGACTGGAGTAAGTAGCAGAATGCCAGCTGATTATAATGACTAGGTGTCTAACACTGTACACGTAATAAAAAGTGTACAAGTTTAAGCGTGTCAGAAATTATATTAATACCAAACAGTGGAAGTGAAATTGAACAAGAGTGGAGAGGTAAAACAGATGGCATCATATTTGCCAGCTCTTGCAGGCCCACACAGTAATTAAATCTCTGAATTGATTGAAACTAAAATCGGGCTGAACAAGGTACGGAAGAACCGGGCAATCTCCTGTATTCTGTGTCTGTACCAGTGAAAGGACTGTCTATGACTGAGGAGCACAAACCGTAAAATACACACACTGCAGGAAGTAACAGGCTTTATGGCATTGCATTTGACGTTGTCTGACAATGTCCTGTATCGGTAACAATTAAAAAGCACTGCATGTTATTAATATCAATAACACTTTATGCACAGTATTCAGTGAGAATGAAAAATACGGTACATGACAATTGGCAAAACTACTACAGTAATAGTATTGTTAAATATGGGTCATTTTTGTTAGAATTGATCGTACAAATATACTCCGATCAGTAACATTGTTCTTTATACTGTAAATACTGTACATACCTGCAGTATCCTTGTCCAGACTGAATCTTACCCATGTTATCTTTTCTGCTTTCAATTATTTCATTTGTTTGATCCAATTTCTGGCATGAATGGTGTCAGTATCCGATTCTGGGACCTCTGACCTCATCTCTGCTCTCAGTGCATATTGTTCAGTGATGGATCTGACCCAAATGGTGATAAATTGTGTCATTTGGGAGTAAAACATCTCTCTGTGGCTGTGGGGATTGCAACCCATAAAATATAGATTCTGAAGTAAGTGCCAGATTATGAGAGAGTGTGGTTATAAGAACTGATTATCTGGCACTGTGATGACGACTGACAGTTGCTATTTCATTAAAAACACTACATTATTTTTCGTCCCAGTAATGACTTATTCGTTAAACTGCCCACTATTTATAATAGCGATTGTATAATTTGAAAGTAAGTACTTAGCCAGCAGAATCATTAGTGGCATTAAACACTACGACAATTTGTATCAGCAAAACTGTCAATAATAAAGGTTTTGTACATTATTCTTAATGTGTAATAGGACTATTAATCAGCACTACGTTATTAGTAACAGAGCTTTCATGAATACCATAGTATTCCTGTCAGTAACAGTAATTACAATATTTTAAATATTACATAATAAAGTGACACTGCACATTTTTGTGATCAGTGATAATGTTGTAACACATTATACATTGTATCACATTGTACATTATTAACACATAAGTCCATAAGAAATATTTAACTCATTATTTTATAAACTTCTGTCAGGTCTCGTCTCAACCTATGATCCAGTGGAAAAAATAGAGCCTATCTAGACTTTCTTTGTAAATTAAACCTTCCATACTAGGCAGAATCCTGGTAAATCTCTCCAACTTAAGAATATATTTCCTATAACTGGGCGGCCAGAACCGGACACAGTATTCCAGAAGAGGCCTCATCTATGTTCTGCACAACGTTAACATGACGTCCGAAATAAGTAGTTGGCCATTCAGCCCCTTCAGCCTCATCTGCCATTCAATGGGATTATGGCTGATCCAACATTTCCACTTTTCTGCCCTTTCTCCATAATCCTTGATTCCCCGACTGGTCATGAATCTTTCGATCTCAGCCTTAAATACACAAATGGGGACATTTAGTAAGTTGCAGGGTGACACTAAAATTGGTGGCATAATAGCATTGAAGAAGGATTTGTTAGATTACAAAGGGATGTTGATCAAATATGTCAATGGTCTGAAAATGGCAAATCGAGTTCAATCTGGGTTAATGTAAATTACACCAAACAAGGGGTGGGCTTAGAATGAAATATAGGGCCTTGGGTAATATTGCAAAACACAGGGACCTAGGGGTGCATGTACATAAAGCTTTGAAGTTTACATCACATAGGTTGTTAAGAAATGCGTTTGGCAGGCTTGCCTTAATGAAGAGCCTTTTGAGGAGTTCGGAAGTCATGTAACGTTGTCCAGAACATTGATGAGGCATCTTCCGGAACACTGGGGCCGGTTCTAGTCGCCCAGTCATAGGAAGGATATTATTAAGCTGGAGAGGGTTAAGATGTGATTTTTCCAGGATGCTGCAGAGTATGGGAGGTTTGAGTTATAAAGAAAGACTGGATCGGCTTGGATTTTTCCCACTAGATCACAGGAGGTTGAGAAGTGACCTGATAATGCGTTAATTTTGTAGGTGTTTTTCAGAGGATGGGAGATTTCGAGACTCGGGTGCATATTTTTAAGGTGAGAAGAGAGATTTTATCAAGACTGAAGAGAATTATTTTCCCAGATTGGGTGGTCTGCATGTGGAATTAATTTCCTGAGGAAATGCTGGTTGTTGTTACAATTCCAAAGTTTCAAAGACATTTGGATGGGTAGATGACAGGAAAGGATTGGAGGGATATGGACCAGGAGCATGAAGGTGGGGCTATTGTAGTTTGGGATTATGTTTGGCATGGACTGGTCGGACTGAAGTGTCTGTTTCCATGCTGGCTGACTCAACAATTCTGCCCCACAGCTCTCTATGACATGGAATTCCAAAGACAACGCTCAGATTGGAAAATTCTCCTCGACCCTGTCTTAGCAAAAAGAGCCCTATTATAAGTCTATGTCCTCTGGTTCTAGACTTTCCCATGAAGGGAACCCTCCTCTCAGTACTTACTCTGTCCGGCCCGTTAAGAATCCTGTATATTTCAATGAGATCACCTCTCATTTATCTAAACTGCAGCAAGTAGTGTCCCAGCCTGTTAAACCTTTGTTCCTAAGGCAATCTCTCCATACTACAGGTCATCCAAGTGAATCTTCTCTGAACTGCATCCAATGAAATGAAACTTTTACCTAAATAAAAAACAGCAAATCTGCTCACAGCACTCCCGATGTGGTCTCACCAGTATCTTGTGCGACTGCAGTAAGACTTCCTGAATCTTGTCGTCCAAGCAACTTGAAATTAGATCAAACATTCCATTAGCATTATCTACTGCACCCTGTCTGCAAGCTTTGTGTTTCCTGCAAAGGTTCCCCTCAGTTTTTGTGTTGCAGCTTTCTGCACCTTTCCCGTATTTAAATAAGACTGATCTATTTTTTCGCTTCCAAAATGAACACTTTTATTTGTATCAGAGCGCTCATGTCGAATTTCACGTCTACTTCACTTTAATTTCAATTTTCCATTTTCCACCTCTCTCCATCTCAACACTCAAGCCCGACAAATACTTGCCCCTCATATTCTGGTGCTCATGACCTTGTTTCCGCTCTCACTACAAATCAGTCACTAACATTTCTGAAGCTGAGCAATAATAAACTGGGAGGTTCAGGAGTGGAACTATTGACCCCAAACTGAAAAATACAGACATGTTGGTGGTGGTGGGTGGGGGGGGGGGGGGGGCGTGGGGGGGGAGGAAAAAAGTTCTAGACGTTTATTCATAACAATGAAATGGCTACAACTGTAGATTAAAACTTGAGCCATATCATTAGCATCATTGAACCTGTTACTAATATAACTAGTAAGAGACTACTGCAAAAATGATGCCATTCAGAAATTGTGCCTGATTTTCTCACAAACACCTGCATAGTTTTATTTGTCCCTTGTCTCGCTTTTCAGGAAATAATCCCTTGTCGTCTTGGATGCCTGAGTTGAATCAATCTCAATCCACTCTCAGGCAGAACATTCCCGATCCTACCCATTTAATGCAGGAAATAACTTCCTCATGTTACCATTGCTTCTTTTACCAATTACCTTAAATAAATTGCTTGCTGGTTCCCAATTCTTTCACCAATGCGAACATTTCTACCCAATGTACTCTGAGTTAATGGATGCTCGACGTTCTGAAAATATTTTATGCCATCTACTTAATTTTAGAACTGGTTACCTTCACTATGCACAGAATAATCAAGAAAATTGAAATATTCCTCTGAATTCAATCTGATGGCATTTAAGGAAGGTATTGATGTAACCATCGTTACTTTGACTTGGCCCTCAATGTTGACATTTCTAAGTTCTTTACTGTTGGTAATGTAGAAGCTTTCTGCACTTAATCAAATATTAACTCATTTTGATTTTAGCACTTTGAGGATAGAGAACTAAAGCACTTTCTGTAAGTGGGACAGAGGGCTAAATATCAATCTCAGCACATGTTTCTGTAACCTTGTGCACTTGATTGACACCTACAAGCATCCCCAGTCCCTCTATCTCCAATGCTCGGTAGCAGCAGTGTGTATT
Source organism: Chiloscyllium punctatum (assembly GCF_047496795.1). NCBI lineage: Eukaryota > Metazoa > Chordata > Chondrichthyes > Orectolobiformes > Hemiscylliidae > Chiloscyllium > Chiloscyllium punctatum. The sequence continues at coordinate 16,132,527 of NC_092781.1, read as the reverse complement.
ATCTACAAAATGCACCGCAGAAATTCATCAAAGATCTTTCATCAGTATCTTCTCAATCCATAACGACTTCCATCTAGAAGGACAAGGCCTGCAGGTACAGAGGAGTGCCACCAATGCGAATTCCCCTACAAACTATTCACCATCCTGAGTAGGAAATATCACTGTCAGTGAGTACGAATACTGGAATTTCCTCCCGAAGGCATTGTGGGTCAACCCACAATGGACAGTTAGACAGCAGCGGTTCAAGAAGCTCATCCCACCTCTTGAATTTGGCAAGTAGGAATGTGCAATGAATGCTGGCCCAGCAAGCGATGCTCGATTCCCATTAATGAAGAGAAATGAGAAAACCTCAATTGGCAATTGTGATTTATTGCTCTTGATGTCAGGGAAGGCACTGCTTGAGTTTTGATGGGATGCTCCCAGGCTTCTCATTGTCAACTATGTCATTCAGGAACTAGGCACATTCCATCTTCTTCCTCTCTCCAGTTTACTGGAACAGAATATCCCATATTTTCAGTTACATCTGTGTCAGAAATACTGCTGTTAATAAACTTTGGCTCTTGTTCTTTGTGTCTCCCCCAGACTCCGTACTGCTGCCTTCTCTGTGTTTTGTGCTCGGAATCTTGCTCTCACTGTCAGAAAAAAAACAGTCACTGATGGAGTTGTCCATCTGATTAAACATCTTAACCCACAATTCTGTCCCCTCATTACTCCCTGGAAAGTCCTGCAGTTTACTCCTGTGGACACATTTGCTTGTGCAGTTACCAAAGATGTTGTGCTTACTGTTCTATTCACAAGCTTATCCTTTCTTTCTCTCTCCATGGAGCTGCTCGATTGTGGAGTCTGATTCCTGGAAAGCAGAAGCCCAGGCATATCCAAAGCATGGATGTCACTCTGAGTGAATCCAGAGATAGTGGATGTTGTTGGCAGAGGAGTCCCTCTCAGCTGAAAGGCACAGTCCCCTTTTACTCATGCACAGATTCGTCTCTCAGCAGGTGTACGGGGAACTGGTATCTGAACCTCCAGTGTACAAACTGTAGCATCTGCAAGCCATTAAGTGAGTGTTTATGAGCTGCTTTAGTATTAGATATACAACATAGATTAGTTTCAATATTTTTCTATATTTATTATTGAGCGCTAACACCAGTCTTCCCATTATTCACATTTTATTTCCATCTCTTTAGATTCTGTTTAATTTTCGGCGTGTTGCAGATTGTGGGGAAATTAGTTCACTCCAAATGATGAAAAAAGAGAGGCTTAAACTCACTCCGATCCAGACTGAGGGGGACTGTGCCAATCTTGGAAGTCATAAGCATCACTGCAGTCATCACGTGAACATTTTTGTTTGATTCTGCACCCCTTCCGCACATCTTTCAACCCGCTGTGCTCAAGATTGAAATTCTATTAATCATTTCCCAGATTCCACTCGAGCTAAGGCCATCTCTCATTATGAGGTCAGAGGGTCACGAAACACAGGGGCCCGGTCTCACAATGTGGTTTCTACAGTATGTCTCTGCCTCAATGCTTCCTGCTGGGGACATGCACAGGCACGAAGGAACCAGAGTGGGACTCTGTCTGGGCTGTAATGGAACAGTGACAATTACACTCAATATTCGTGGGCCTGTGGGGTACATTACTCCAGGAAGCTGGACGTTCAGATACCAGTTCCCCGTACGCCTGCTGAGAGACAAATCTGTGCAGGAGTGAAAGCGGACTGTGCCTTTCAGCTGAGAGGGACTCCTCTGCCAACAACATCCACTCTCTCTGGATTCGCTCAGAGTGACAGCCCTGCTTTGGATATTCCTGGGCTTCTGCTTTCCAGGAATCAGACTCCACAATCGAACAGCTCCATGGAGAGAGAAAGAAAGGATAAGCTTGTGAATACAACAGTGAGCACAACATCCATGGTGACTGCACAAACAAATGTTCCACAGGAGTAAACTGCAGGACTTTCCTGGGAGTAATTTCTCACTGAGTGACAGAACTTTCCTACCGGGCCCATATCCCTCCAAACCCTTCATATTTATGTACTCATCCAGATGCCTTTAAAATATTGCAATTGTACTAACCTCCACCACTTCCTCTGGCAGCACATTCAACACACGCACCACCCTTTGTGTGATAACAAGTTTCCCCTTCGGTCTTTTTTTATTGTTCCCCTCTCACCTTAAACCTATGATCTCCAGTTCTGGACTCCTCACCCCCGGGGAAAGACCTTGTCTATTTAGCCTATCCTTGCCCTTCACTATTTTATAAACATCTATAAGGTCACACTTTGGCCTCAGACGCTCCAGGGAACACCACCCCAGCCTTTCCAAACTGTCCGTATAGCTCTTACCCTCCAACCCTGGCCATATTCATGTAAATCTATTCTGACTCCGTTCAAGTTTGACAATATCCTTCTGACAGGAAGTAGATCAGAACTGCACATAATTTTCCAAAAGTGGCCTAACCCACATCCAGTATATCTGCAAAATGACCTTCCAACTCCTATACTCAATATTCTGACTAATAATGGAAAGCATACCAAATGCCTTCTTCATTATCTTATCTATCTGCGACTCTACTTTTAAGGCGCTATGAACCTGCAGTGCAAGGTCTCTTTGTTCAGCAGCACTCTCTCGGACATTACCATTCAGTGTATAAGTCCTGAGAAGATTTGCTTTCCCAAAATGCAACATTTCTCATTTATCGAAGTTAAACTCTATCTGACACGATTCAGCCCATTGACCATTGGATCAAGACCCCGTTGTAATCTGTAAACTTCTTTGCTGTCCACTGCACCTCCAATTTTGGTATCATCTTCAAACTTACTAACTATACGTTCTATGTTGACATCAAAAGTATTTATATAAATGATGAAATGTAGTGGACCCAGCAGAGATCTTTATAGCACTCCACTGTTCGCAGGCCTCAGTCTGAAAAAGAACCCTCCACCATCAGGTATTCTACCTTCAAACCAGTTGTGTATCCAAATTGCTCGTTCTCAATGTATTCCATGAGATCAAACCTTGCTAACCAGTCTCCCATGGGGAGAAACCCCTTACTGAAGTCCAGATAGATCACGTCCACCGCTCTGCACTCATCAATCATCTTTGGGACTTCTTCAAAAACCTCACATAAATTCATGAGACATAATTTTACACGCACAAAGACAGGTTGACTATCCCTAATCCATTCTTGCCTTTCCAAATATGTTTAAATCCTGTCCCTCAGGAATCCCTCCAACAACTTTCCTACCACCGAAGTGAAGCTCACTGATCTATAGTTCCCTGGATTATCTTTCCCACCTTTCTTAAATAGTGGTATCACGATAACCAACTCCAGTTTTACGGCAACTCACCTGTGACTATTGATAAGAAAATTATCTCAGCAAGGGGCCCAGTAATCATTTCCCTAGCTTCCCATAGAGTTCCATGGTACTCCTGATTGGGAGAAAGTGAGGACTGCAGATGCTGGAGATCAGAGCTGAAAAATGTGTTGCTGGAAAAGCGCAGCAGGTCAGGCAGTATCCAAGGAGCAGGAGAATCGACGTTTCGGGCATAAGCCTTCCTGAAGAAGGCTTGCTCCCTGGATATTGCCTGATCTGCTGCGCTTTTCCAGCAACACATTTTACACCTGATTGGGACCTGGGGATTTAATTATGTATATTAAACTCTATTTGCCATTTTTCTGCTCACTTGCCGTGCTGATCAAGGTCCTGTTGCATTTTCTATAATCTTCCACACTGTCCACGATACAACCCTATTTTAGTGTCATCAGTAAAACTGATTACTCATGCCTTGTACAGTCTCATCAAAATCACTGATATAGATAACAAACAGCAATGGGCCTACCAATCCCGCCTGAGGGACTCCAATAGTCACAGGCCTGCAATCAGACAAGCATCCTTTGACTATTACCCTCTGCTTCCTACTGTCAAGTCAATTGTGTATCCAATTTGCCAGCTTGCCTGGGATTCCATGAGATACAACCTTCCGGAACAGCCTACCGTGTGCAACCTTTTCAAAGGCCATTAGGCTCTATTTCTGTTTCCCAGTTATCGTTTGTCCTTTGTGGGGATCACTTCAAAATTTCATCATCCCTTTGAATTCCATTTTATTCCCAATTTCCGAGTGTATCTCTCACTGTGACATGATTCAATTACTCAGCTTCATGATGCAATGCTGGATCTGAAACAGGTACATCCCCAGTCAGTGAACAATGTTGTTGTTACAACAAACACTGAAAAACGTTCCACACACTCCATCCAGAGTATGTTTGCCGCCATGCCCTTCTCAACCTTGCTGGTCACTTCATCAAAGAGCTCTAACAAATTTGTGATGCATGATCTTTCATCCACAAAGCCATGCTGACTGTTCCAAATCAAACCCTATCTTTTCAAATGCATGTACATCTTATCCCTCACAATCCAATCAAGTAATTCACGCACCATAGACGTTAGGTTTATTAGTCTATAGTTCTGAGGAACTTTGTGCCCTGGAATTAGTAATTTTCTTTTTATATTCCACCCAGAAATTAGAGAAAACATTGATGTAATATCTGTGCCATTTCCCCTTTTCTCCCATATCCCCAGGTTTAGAGGGAGGCTGTTGATTGGGGGAGGTCTGTCGGTCTATAAACACCGCCCCTCCCCCAGGCTATGTACAGGCGTGCCCCTAAATCCAGACAAACCACGTCTCCGCGGCTCGGGGGGAATCCCGCGCGCGCACATTCGAACTCCCCGCCGTTGGCCACCAACCGCCGCACGTCGTGTGTGTGCCCGTCAGAACTACAATTCCCATGATGCCCCGCGGCCCGATCCTTCACCACACCAAGCTCACCGGCACTTATTGCGCAGGCGCTGTCTACCAGGGCAGAATGGGTATTGTCGACCACCCAGAGAGTTCTGTGGGAACTGAGTTGCTAAGGGGCGTTTTGTGGAGAGAGAAACGGTTAATGTGTTGAGATTTATCTAACTCTTGTTCAGAACTGGAAAGGAGTTCCCGGAAAATGCCGGGGTTTGTGGTGTAGACCGAGGGGAACAGATGGTGAGAGTGCACAGAGCTAAAGAATATGCCTTTTTGTTGCATATTTGAGGCTGTTCCTGCACATATTTGCCCCTGATCATTTGCAGCCAGACATTTCACTGTATCGCTGTTTATCTCGGGCAGTGCTCCCTCTCAGGGTCAACTCATGGCAGTCTGCTTCTGGTCCCCAATTATTGCTTGTCCTTTGTGGGAACACTTTAAAACCTCGTCATTCCATCTTACTCCCAATTTCCTGGAGGACGTCTTACTGTGACAAAACTCATTTACTCAGCTTCATGATGCAATGTTGGATCTGAAACAGGTACATCCACAGTCAGTGAACAATGCTGTTATTCTAACAAACACTGACAAAAACATTCGACAAACTCCACTTCGGGATCACTCTTGCCAATGTGACTGACCCAGACTACATGAAGATTGAAGTCCCCCACAATCGCTTCCTTGCCTTTTCACAAATCCCATTAGTTTCTGTTTAAGTCAGTGTCTAACGATGCAGTGCTGTGCGGCAGGCGCTAAACTGTTCTTCCCTTTGCAATTCCTGGCGCATCGTCATTCCAAATTGCTTTTCTACTGGCTTTATTTCATAACCTGAAGATAACAAATTTGTCAGTCTTGCTTTTGTTATTCCTAACTAAAATATTCCTCCCATCTGTATTCCCATTCTGCCTATCTGTTTGCAAAATGAGTACTCCAGAATATTTATGTCCCACCTTTGGTTCACGTTAATCAAGTCTCCCTGGTGATCAACTGCTGCGTGCTGGAGATGAGAGTCAAGATTAGGATGGTGCGGGAAAAGTACATGAGGTCAGGCAGCATCCAAGGAGCAGAAAATCGACATTTCGGGCATTTGCTCCTGCTCCTCGGATGCTGCCTGACCTGCTGTGCTTTTTCAGCACTACTCTAACCGTAGCTGCTGTCTCAGTCTGCCACTTTCTGTTGCAGCTGCTCTGAGATCCTGGGCCCGCATAATTTTCCACTTTTGAGAGAAGACCAGAAAGATGATGTAGCGCAGGCCAGGAATGGAGATTGGGATTTTCCAGATCTCCATGAGACTCAGGACCATTCCATCAATGTAATCCTCAGAAAGTCAGTTTACTTTCTGAATCTATCTATTTCTGCATCTCCTGTAGCTGCTCGGAATTCCTAACTTAGCAGAATTTCCAACTCTTGTCTCACCTAGCACCACATTAAAGGCATTCACCGACAGAAAGATGAAGGAGAGTGAGATCTGCAACTTCCAAGAAATCCTACAGGTAACTTCAGTTGTACTGGATAAAGTGGGGATGAATGAGAGGGCTCAAAGCTGTAGGCCCACAAATGTGACACTGCTAGAGGGCTGAAGTGGGAGCACAAAGGCTCCACTGTCATCCTGTCAAGAGAGGCCTGCTTTCACCACTACTTTACTGATTTGAACTAAGACAGCACATGCCAGAATTGAATACTGGGATGTTCACAGGCTGTTTTAATGAAGCTCCTTTCAACAGGTGAAAGCAGGCCACTTATGAGAGGCTGGTAATAAAGTTTGCTATCTTTTTATTCTATTCTGTTCTCTGTCTTCAACCCGGTATTTATGTCGTGTATTTTTGTCCTGTGTGTTTCATCTTTCAAACTTCAATAACAGCCCCAATCTCTGTCACCTCCTCCAGTGCCGATTACTCTCCATATCTCTGTACCTTGCACCAGTCTCTAAAACGTGACCTATCCCAGCAATCTCATTTTCCAGTCACGGTAATAGCAACTATCTTTCCCATCTCCTTCAGTCTCTGCAACTTCCTACAACTCTCCTCATCTGGGCACCCTCCTCCAGTCAATGCAACACACTTTCCTCTCATCCTACAGCAACTCACTACTTCTGTAATCTCCTATCATTAATACAAACCTCCCGACATCCTTAAAGTTCTTCAACACAACATCCTCCCCTCCATGTGTAACTTGCTCCAGTCTCTACTACACTCATTATTCATGTGACCTCTTGAAACCACTTTGATCCTCCCCATGCCTGTCACCTCTTTCAGTCTCTACAATCTTCTCTATCTTTCACCTCCTCTCGTTGCTATAGCCTTCCCATTCTCTAGTTCCTCCAGTCATGACTAGCCTTCCTAATGCTGTCATCTCCTGCAGCCTCTAAAACTATCCATGCTCCTGTAACATTCTATTGATTGCTGTAATCACCTCCAGTCCCTGCAGCTGAGTTTTTGTCACCTCCTTCAGTCCTCCATTGTCTGCAGCCCTCCATATCGTGAACCTCATCCAGTCTTGACAACCATCCCTATCTCTGTAATCGCCTGCAACCTTCCTATTGAAATAACCTTCTTCCATCCTTCCAATTAATACTAATTTACTAACTTCTTGCTATGCTCCATACTATGTCTGTTTCCTCTTCCTGTTCCTGCAACCTATGTGAACTCTGTAACCTTATCCGGTCTGTACCTTTGTATCTAATTGTCATACTGTATAGAAACAGGTCCTTCAACCCATGATGTCTCTGTAGACAATCAGCAGCAAACTCCACCAACCTCTGTGCCCTGCACTTGGTGCATAAGCTTCTTAACTCTGGCGTTTTAATTCCGCATCCAGATGCTTCTTTAATGCTGTGAGAGCGTCTGCTTCCAAAACCCTCTCAGGCAACACGTTCCCTCGATCTACCATCCTCTGAGTGAAATAAAGTACATCTCAAAACTCCTCCAACTCATCTGCTCCTCACCTTAATCTTATGCCCTCTTGTGTATGACAGTATGCAATGTGGAAGAGATTCTCGTGATCTACTCTGTCTGTATGCCTCATAGGTTTGGAAACATCAATCAGATCCCTCGCTCAGCCTCCTCTCCGCCAGCAAAATAATATCAGCTTATCAGTCACCCCTCATAAGCGAACCTTTCATCCAAGGTAACATCCCAATGAATCTCTTTTTCACTCTCTCCAATGCAATCATGATTTTCTGACATTGAGGCAAACAGATCTGGGAACAGTACTCCAGATGTCGTCTCACCAATGTTTGTAGATAGCTTCCTTACTCATTCATTCCTGATAAAGAGCTCATGCTCGAAACGTCGACTCTCCTGCTCCTTGGATGCTGTCTGACCTGCTGTGCCTTTCCAGAACCACACTCTCGACACTTGATAATGAAGACAAGCCTCCCAGACGCCAGCTTTGTCAACCTGCACTTACCCCCTTCATGGATCGACAGACTTGGACGCCACAAACCCTGAGTCCTCCACAGGAATTAAGCATTCATTGTGTATGCCCTTAATTTCCATTTGCCAGTGCCCTGCCCAATATACCAGCTGCTCAGTATCTGACTGGGACTAACCTCCTCACTATCAACAGCACCACCGATTTTTGTGTCTTCTGCAAACTTGTGAATTCCACAGTCTGTATTCACTCAGAGTCAGACAGTAATGCAGCGTGGAAACAGGCCCTTCTGTCTAAACTAGGCCATGCTTACTATGACGCCCACAAAGCTTATTTCAAGTGCCCACAATTCTTCCATATCCCTCTCAACTCTTCCCATTCCATGCACCTCTAAAAATATATTTTTAAAAGAATTGCTGTGGTACCCGCCTCAACCATTGCCTCTGGCAGCCCAGTCCATATACGCACGACGCTCTCTGTGACGAAGTTACCCCTCAGGTTCGTCGAAAACCTTTCCCCTCCCACCTTAAACCAATGCCCTCTAGTTTTCATTTCACCATCCCTTGGAAAACAACTATATGCATTCATCCTATCTGTGCCCCTCGTGATTGTCTTCACCTCAGTAAGGTCACCCCTCATTCTCTGACATTCCAAGGAATAAAGTCCTATACTTGAGAATCTCTCCCGATACCTCAGGCGTACTTGTCCTGGCACCATCCTCAGACCTTCCTTGCATTCTTAACAATCTTCCAAGTCATTCATATAAACAACAAGCAGCAAGCATCCCAGCGCTGAATAATGTGGCACACTGCTGGTCAGAGACTGCGTTACTAAGACAACGCTGCACCAACACCCTTTGTCTCATATTTGTGAGCCAAGTTTGAATCCAGTTTACCAACTGGTTTTGGATCCCTTGGCCCTTAATGTTTTGTACCAGCTTTCCATGTGGGACCTTGTCAAATGCCTGACTGAAGTTCATGTCAACCACATCAACTGCATTACCCTAATCAGTAGGTTGAGACATGTTTTCAAAAACTGAATTAATTTAATCTTCCTCCAGTTCTGTCATCCCTCTGTTTCACTTTAACTCGTTCCTACTACACTCCCTTCGTCAGTAAATTGTGTAATTCCTAAAATAGTTCTCGTCGATATGAACTTCTGTTCTTGCAATCCTCCATATGACTGTAAACTCTTACCATCCAGAGAAACCTTTATGAATCGAACATTTGTCGTTCATGACAGCATTCCCCATTCACTGTTAACTGCAGCAGCCTGTAAAACTGTCCCTGTCTCTCTAAACCGCATCGAGCTTGTACGAATCTCCCGTTGGCTGCAAACTTCCCCTCAGTCTCCACAAAGCTGTCTGTCTGAATAATGTTGTCATGTCTCAACAACCGTCTTGATCACTGAAAACTTCCCATCACGACAGCACTGGTTATCTCTGTAACCTCTTCCCAACTCCACAAACTTTGCTGGGTCTGTAACCACCTCTAATTCATACACACATCCTACCCCTGGAAGCTTTTTCAGTCTCTCAAATATTCTGTTTCAGAATAACTTTATCGAGTCAATACAATCATTCCTATCTCTGCAAACACCTCTGCCAATACAAACTTCCCAATCCGTGTATTCACCTTCAGTTCCTTCAAGCTTCCCAGTTACTCGTGGTGTGCCACAAGAATCTGTTTTCTGACCACTGCTGTTTGCCAACTTATAAATGACTTGGACGCAGGCAAAGGTTAGTAAGTTGCAGATGACACTAAAGTCGGTGGAGTGGTGGACAGTGTGGAAGAATGTTGCAGGGGGACTTGGATAAACTGACGAAGTCGGCTTACGAGTTGGAAACTACAGTTCAATGCAGATAATTCCGAGATAGTTCAATGCCGGGGTGCTGAGGGAGCAGAGCGCAAGGGGGCAGGGTGGGGGAGAGAGAGACAGACAGACAGACAGATAGCGAGTGAGAAACAGCGAAAGAGAGCAAGACAGTGTGTGAGAGACTGAGAGAGAACAGTAAAAGAGGGAGAGAGAAATGAAAGAAAGAGAAAGACTCAGAGAAAGATAAAGAGAGAGAGAGAATCAATGAGTGAGTGAGAGAAAGAGTGACCGAGAAAGACAGAGTGAGAAAGAATGGCAAAAGCAGAGACCTGGAGAGAGACAGTGGGAGAGGGAGGGACAGTGAAAGAGAAAGGTGGGGGGTTGAGAGAGTGAAAGAGATACAGATAGTGAGGTACAGATAGAAACATGTCTTCAGAGACAATGAGAGTTAAAGAGAGAAATAAACGGAGATACATAGAGATTGATAGAGACAGTGAAACAGAGAGTGAAAGAGAGACACTGAGGGAGACAGAGTCGGAGCAGGTAAAAAAAGCAGAAGGAGTGTGAGAGAGAGAGAGATTGGCAGAGTCAGTTAGAGAGAGAGAGAAAGACAGTATTCGAGCCACTGTTAGAGAGACAGAGATCTAAGAGAGAAAGACAGCGAGAGACAACAAGATAGAGAAAGGGACACAGTGTGAGCGAGAGAGAGTGAAAGTGTGAGCGAAAAATCACAGAGAACAAGGCAGACAGAGAGACAGACAGACAGAGTTATGATGACAGTGACAGACAGGCAGTGAGTGATATAATGAATGAAAGAACAAGAGAGAGTGAGAGCGAGATAGTGAGAGTGGGAGAGCAACACAGAAAGAGAGAGACGGCGTGAGGGAGATTGTATCAAATGGAGACAGGCACAGAAAGAGAGACAGAAAAGTTTCACTAACCTGAACCACGTCTTCTCTGAATTAATTACCGACTCTGCCCTTGAGCCCTCAATCGATTTCACTGTCGCTGCTGGCCCACTCCTTCCTTTGATTTGGCAAGACATTTATATATTGCAAAACAACCACATTGGCCAGGCGAACCACGAACATCCAGCCAGCTCTTGTGTCAACAGAGTTCGAAAGCCAAGAGTAAAAGATAATTTAGATTGCAGTTGTATATTCCTTTCCTTCTGACCCATTTGATGTCAAGAACCTGGTAACTGGTTGCAGATCACGCTAAACCAATACATTTGTTCATTGTTCATTCAATGGAAATAAGATGCCTCTGTATAAGTACTGATCAAAAGGCAAGTATTCATCTGCACAAATAGTTTTATGTTGATCTTTCCACTGGAGCATAACCTTCCCTCATAAGATCAGCGATACTGTACACTTTACTCAAAGGCACAACCCAGCTGACATCTGGCAAGTGTACAACCTGACAGTGAAGCATTGCCTCCCCCGCTCCTGATAATGCGACAGTCTGTATATGCTGTAGTCTGGTAGGCCTCCATTTAAATTGAAAATTTTCAACATTTCATTATTTTTTGACAAATTTGAATTCCAATCATGAGCAAAAGCCTGAAAGAGATGCAGTCATGGAATACAGGGGAAGGTAAAGAGTATTGTCAATAAAAGGAAGAGATGTACCAAGCTGTGGGGTTGTGGGGAGCGTTTTGTGGTGCAGTGGTAATGTGCTAAATGTATAAAATATATATAAAGCTGACGTTAAACCCCAGGCCGGGGACTCGGAACATTTTCTAAGTCCATAAAGCAGGGACGAACAAAATAATGAATTGAGAGAGAAAATAACATGGAATTAAACCAGGGAGAGATATAAACATGTGTTTGAAACCACTTTCTGCCTTTTGCATTTGATCCCTGTTGATGCAAGAGGTGGCTGGATGTTTGTTGTTTGTCTGGCCGAGATGGTTGTTTTGCAATATGCATGTGTCTGGCCAAATCAAAAGAAGGAGTGGGCCAACAGGGACAGTGACGTCAATTGCGGACTCAAGGGCAGAGTCGGTAATCAGTTCAGAGAAGAGGTGGTAAAACTTTTCTCTCTCTGCACCTGTCTCCATTTGATACAATGGCCCTCAACCCTTTTCACTCTTTCTCTGTGTTGCTCTGCCATTCTCACTATCTCGCTGTCTCACACTCTGACTCTGTGTTGTTCTGTCACTCTTTATATCACTCACTGTCGGTCTGTCTCTTTCATCATCACGAGTTTATCTGTCTCTCTGTCTGCCTTGTTCTCTGTGTTTTTTTCTCGCTCACTTTCACTCTCTCTCTGTGTCTCTTTCTTTATCTTGCTATCACTCACTGTCTGTCTCTCCTAGCTTTCTGTCTGTGTCTCTAATTCTGCTTCTCTCACACTGCCTTTTTGTCTCTCTCACTGACTCTGCCAGTCTCTCTTTCTCACTTTATCACTCCCTCCTTCCTGCTTTTTTACCTGCTCTGACTCTGTCTCACTCAGTGTCTCTCTCTCTCTCATTGTCTCTTTATCACACTTTCTATGTATCTCCCTTTCTTTCTCTTTTACTGGCTCCTTCTCTCTGACTACCACTTTCTTTCTATCTATCTCTCACTATCTGTATCTGTTTCCCTCGCTCTTGCGCACCTTTCGCTTTCACTGTTCCTCCCTCCCTCTCCCACTGTATCACTCTGGGTCTCTGCCTTTACCATTCTCTCTCTCTGTCTGTCTGAGGCTTTCTCTTTCCTTCATTTCTCGCTCCCTCTATTGCTGTTCCTCTATTGCTCTCTCACTGTTTTTCTCCCTTCCTCTCTCTCACACACATTCTTGCTCTCTCTATCACTGTCTTGCTCTCTTTCACCGTTTCTCTCTCGCGCTTGCCGTCTCTCTCTCTCTCTCTCTCCTCCCCACCCCGCCCCCTCGCTCTCTCCCGCTTCACCTCCCTGGCATTGAACTATCCCAGAATTTTCTGCATTGAACTGCATTTCCAACTCCTCAGCCCACTTCGAAAGTTTGTCCAAGTCCGCCTGCAACTGCAACATTCTTCCACACTCTCCACCACTCCACTGACTTTCGTATCATCTGCAAACTTACTAACCCATCCACCGATGCCTGCGTCCAAGTCATTTATAAAACTGACAAACAGCAGTGGTCCCAAAATAGATCCTTGTGTCACACCACCAGTAAATGGGAAGTTTGGAGGAACTGAAGGTGAATGCACGGATAGGGAAGTTTGTGATGGGAAAACATGTTTACAGAGATGGAAATGAAAGTATCGACTTGAAAAAGTTATTCTGAAACAGAATATTTGAGAGACTGAAGAAGCGTCCTGAGATGGGGGGCGTGTATGGACGAGAGGAGGTTACAGACAGAGCAAGGTTTGTAGATTTGGGAATAGGTTACAGAGACAATCAGTGATGTAGTGATGGGAAGAGTTTACAACGATCAAGAGGGTTGTCGAGATATGACAACATTATTCAGATCGAGAATTCTATAGGGACTATGGGGAAGGTTGCAGCCAAAGGGACGTTTGTACAGCCTAGATGAGCTTGCAGAGGCAGGGAGAGGTTTAAAGGTTGGAGTAGGCAACAGTGAATGGGGAATGCTGTAATGAATGACAAATGTTCAAGTCACAAAGGTTTCTCGGGATGGTAAGTGTTTACAGTCGTATGGAGCATTGCAAGAACAGAAGTTTATATCGAAGAGAGGTATTTTCGTGATTATACAATTTACTGAAGCAGGGAGATTATTAGGAATGGGGCAAATTAAAAAAGAGGGTTTACAGGACTGGAAGAAGATTAACTTAATTGAGTTTTTCAAAATATGTCTCAGTATATTGATTGGGGAGCGCAGTTGATGTGGTTTACATGGACCTAAGAAAGACATTTGACAAGGTCCCACGTGGAAAGCTGGTACAAAACGAAGGGCCCAGGGATCCAAAACAAGTTGGCAAACTGGATTTAAACTTGGCTTACAACTACGGGACAAAGGGTGTTGATGCAGCGTTGTCTTAGTAACGCAAAGCCTCCGACAAGCAGTGGACCACATTGTTCAGCGCGGGGATGCTGGCTGTTTGTTATTTGTATTAATGACTTGGAAGACTGGTAGGTGTGCAAAGAAGATCTAAGGATGTTGCCAAGACAAATAGACCTCAGTGAAAGGGAGAGGTTGGCCAGTATAGGACTTTATTCCTTGGAATGTCAGAGAATTAGGGGTGAGCTGAAGGAGGTCTATAAAGTCATGAAGGGCATTGATAGGATGAATGCATATGAGTTGTTTTCCCAGGGATGGGGAACTGAAAACTAGAGGGCATTAGTTTAAGGTGAGAGCTGAAAGATTTAAGAAGGACCTGAGGGATAACTTTGTCATCCAGACAGTGGTGCGTATATGGATTGGGCTGCCAGAGGACATGGTTGAGGTGGGTACAATAGCAATATTTTTGTAAAAAGCATTTTTAACCACGTGGATGGGAAGAGTTGAGGCAGATGTGGAGAAATGTGGGCACTTGAAATAAGCTTTGTGGGCGTCATAGTCAGCATGGCCCAGTTTGGACTGAAGAGCCAAACTGAAGAGACTGTATGACTCTGACTCTGTGTGAATGCAAAAGCTGGAACTAGCAAGTTTGAAGGTGACACAAAAATCGGTGGCGCTGTTGATAATGAGGAGGATAGTCCCAGTCTGATACTGCTCAGCTGGTAAACTGGGGAGGACTAAGGGGTTGTGGTGTCCAAGTCTATAGATCCATGAAGGGGTCTGTGCAGGGAGACAGATTGACAAAGCTGGCGTCTGGGAGGCTTGTCTTCATTATCAGGTGTCAAGAGTGCGATGCTGGAAAAGCACAGCAGGTCAGGCAGCATCTGAGGAGCAGGAGAGTCCATGTTTCGAGCATGAGCTCTTCATCAGGAATGAATCAGTAAGGAAGTTTTCTACAAACATTGGTGAGACAACATCTTGAGTACTGTGCCCAGATCTGTTGGCCACTGTCAGAAAACCATGATTGCATCGGAGAGAGTGAAAAAGAGATTGATCAGGATGTTGCCTTGGATGAAAAGTTTCAGTTATGAGGGGTGACGGATCGGCTGAGATTTTTTTCGGTGGAGTAGAGGAGGCTGAGTGAAGAATCTGACTGATGTTCCCAAAATTATGGGAGATACAGACAGAGTAGATTTCGAGAATGTCTTGCCCTTTGCATACAATCATACACAAGAGGGCAAAAGATTAAGGTGAGGAGCAGGTGAGTTGGAGGATATTTCAGAAGTAGTTATTTTACCAATGGTATGGTATATAGATGGGAAATGTTGCCTGAGAGTGTGGTGGAGGTAGACACTCCCATAACATTGAAGAAGCATCCTGATGGGTAATTAAATTGCCACAACCTTGTAGCTTATGGACCAAGTGCAGCGAAATGAGATTAGTGAAGTTTGCTGCTGGTTGTCTGCAGAAACATCATGGTTGATGGGCCTGTTTCTATGCAGTATGACAATAAGGTATAGGGAGCAGACTGGATAAGTTTACAGAGTCCAAAAGGGTTGCAGGAACAGGAGGAGGAAGCAGACATAGTTTGTAGCGTAGAAATTGGTTAATCAATTAGTGTTTATTGGACGGATGAAAGAAGTTTTCAACAATAGGAAGTTTGCAGGCGATTACAGAGATCGATGTCAAGACTGGGTGAGGATAGTGACATGGTGGACTGTAGACAATTGATAAGGTTACAGAGTTAGCAACGTTTCTTCAGAGTGAAGGAGGTAAGGAAGGACAAAAATACAGCTGCAGAGACTGGAGGTGATTACCACAACCAAGAGAATGTTACAGGGACATGGATAGTTTTAGCGGCTTTGGGAGACGACAGCGTTAGGAAGGCTAATCGTGACTGAAGGAAGTAGAGATAGCCAGCAGTGTAGCAACAGGAGAAGGTCAGACACAGAGAAGATTGGAGAGACTGAATGAGGTGACAGATATGTGGAGGGTCAAAGTGGCTTCAGATGTTTACACGAAAACGGAGGGCACTAGAGACTGGAGCAAGTTACACATGGAGGAAAGGATGTAATGTTTGGAGAACTTTAAGCAGTTCAGGAGATTTGTATTATTGGCTGGGGATTACAGAATTAGTGAGTTTTTGTGAGATGGGAGGAAAGAGTGTTGTAGGGGCGGGAAGAGAGTGCACACACGAGGAAGGTCGTAGGATTTTGCAGAGATTGGAGGCAATTGGAGACTACTGCAATGACTGGAGGATGAGATTGTTAAGATCGGGCTTGTTTTAAATACTGGAGCACGTCGCAGAGATGGGGAGAGCAGTCGCGGCTAGAGGAGTTTACAGAGATTGGGAAAGTTATAAAAGTTTGAAAGATAAAACACACAGGATCATCAGTCGTGATATAAATACTGTATTGAAGACAGCAAACAGAATTGTTTAAAAAGATATCCGACATTATTATCAGCCTCTCCTAAGAGACCTGCTTTCACCTCTTAAATTGAGGTTCATTAAAACATCATGTGAAAATCCCAGTCATCAACTGTGGCCTGTACTATCATCGTGAATCTCAGTAAAGCAGTGGTGAAAGCAGGCCTCTCATGGCAGGATGACAATGGAGCCTTTGTGCTCCCACATCAGCCCTCTGGCTATTTCACATTTGTAGGTCTCCAACTTGGAACCCTACAATTCATCTCCGCTTTGTACAACTCAAGTGAAATTACCTGCAGGATTTATTGAAGGTTGTAGGTCTCACTCTCCATCTTTCTGGCTGGTTGATTGTTTTCCACGTGGTGTTGGAGGAGACAGGAGTTGGGAATTCTGCTAATTCAGGAATTCCAAGCAACTACGGAAGACACAGAAATAGACAGATTCAGAAATTAAACTGACGTTGTGAGGATTACACATATGGAATGGTACTGAGTCTTACAAAGGTCGAGAAAATCGCAGTCTCCAATCCTGGCCTGTGCAACATCATGTTTCTGCTCTTTACCCGAGAGCGGAGAATTTTGTGGACCCAGGGGCTCAGAGCAGCTGCAACAGAAAGTGGCAGACAGAGGCAGCAGCTACACCCACACAGTGATGGATTCCACATGCAGGGATACTGGCCGATCACAAAAGCATGCCAGAAGATTTCAGAATAAAACAACACCGTCAGAAAAAGTGTTTTTTATTCATGGGGGGCTGGCGTCAGTATTCAGGAAATGCGATATATCCCATTGTGATGGATTCCACGAGAACAGTGCTGAGACCAGTGTCCTGGTCAATCATATGAATATGATTGTGGATAGCGGTGTAAACTTAGAGAGGTGAGGCAGGAGCAGGGGTGAGGTCAGTGGATATTTCCAAAAACAGAGAAAGATTGAAACATTGGAGTAGCATGATCATGTGGCTGGCGATAATCAGAAAGGAACAGGAAGGGACAAGTTTAATTTTTAATAAAAATGTAAATGCTACTTTCTCTCCATGAATGTGCAAAGCAACTGCAATAAGACAGATGGACATGAGTGGATGACTTGGACCTGGTCACCAGGGAGACTAGGTTAACATGAATAAAAGGTGGGAAATAAATATTCGACAGTATTCAGAATTAACTGATCAGGTCCTGAGGACACATCTACCTTTATGGATGTTAAGATCTCCAGCACCACCTCCTCTGTAATATGGACAACTTTCAAGACATCACTATTTATTTCCCCAAGTTCCCCAGCTTCAAAGTCATGTTGAGTTTCTGGTGAATAGTAACCTGAGGATATTGAGAGTGAGGGAGTTAGTGACGGTAACACCATTGAATATCAAGGGACAATGTTTAAATTGTTTCATAATGGAGATGCTTTTGCGTGATATTTAGTTGGTGTAAATCTTAAAAATGACTTTTAAATCTAAGTCAGGATATTCTCCAGATCTTTTTGCAAACGAACATGGGCAGCTTCAGGATTTGAGGAATCCGCAATGATGCAGGGCATTGTGATATCGTCGTTGGACATCCTGCTTTTGAGGGAGATTCATTCATGAAGCAGCTGAAGATAGCTGGGTCTAGGACAACCTGAGAAACTCTGCAGAGATGTCAGTCTTATTGCTTATGATATGATTTGAAGTTTCATGGACATGGATTTCAGCCCCTCAAGAGTCGTAGCAACATAAATTTAACCTTAAAAACTAGTCAGAAATGTTCAACTATTACTCAAATGCATAGTATTTGCGCATCGAAAGATGTCCGCAAAATGTTGTTTTGTTTTTGTTTGGTTTTTTGAACCCACCATATGAAATGTTAACGACCCCCGGATGCAGAAGCTCTCACACCCCAACTTGTAGTTTCTTTCTCCGTGTGTATGCAATTGTTTATCCAGGGACATCTACTGTCCTTTCTCTGGCCCTGTGTAACCTAACACTGCTAAATGTTAAAGTCAAATCTCTTGGGTACCTTTTCTCGCCAGAAGCATCTTATTTACAGAGCAGAATCATATCCTGCTTTGACCTCAAAACTTAATTTTATGGGTACTTGTGGAATACAAAATTGCAGGGCCAAAGGGAATGCGATTTATTGGAAATGGGCTTTCAATGTCGAACCTGCAGAAGACCCAAATGAATTAAATTGATGGAATGCTTCCCAATAAGACCAATGACGTATGAATTTAAAGAAGTACTTATTCTTAGAGACTAATCCATGGAAACATTGCTTCAAGACCAATTTTCCAATTTGACCAGATCGTTGCTTCCACATTTCTCTTGATTTATGTATTTCTTCGAAATTGGAATCCTAGTTTTCGATTCATATTATTCTGTGAAATCTCTCTACTCTTGTTTATAATTCTATTACAATGGCATACAATGACTGTGTCTGCATTAATCAGGTGTTAGTGAAATAACCATGCAGTAAAATCAATGAGACACAAAATGATGTTTCTAGTATTTGCCCCAGTTTTAGTAACGCCTGATTCTACAATACAAGGCTGTCCATGCTGGCCGCTCTGACGGAAAAGGCACAACAAGAATCTTTTACTTGAAGTGAGATGCAACGTGCTCAGCTCATGATGAGCTGTGGGGATAATCTTGTTGGATAACTGCACTGACACCGAAAAGGTAGGAATTAGAAGCAGGAATAGGTTATTCAGTGCTGCCTTCCTCCCCCCCACCAAGAATGAGATCTTCACTGAAGCACCGCAACGCTATTTCCTCGCACTCTAGTGTAATAACTTTGGTGGTTTACATTTTCCACACTTTCATTCCGCCACACTTAGCTTCTATTAATCATTTATTGGCTTTTTATGCTCACCTCGAAACTTGCATTCTCACTTTACATCATCGGCCAACTTGTAAATCGTACACTTGGTCACAGAATTCTTACCATGCATAGGGATTGGGGATGGTTGGTGTGAAAAGGCTGGTACTTTTGGAAACATTCTGGTCACAACAAGCTAACCCGAGAATGGCCGACGTATTCCTAATATTTTTTTGCTGGCCATTAAACTATGCTGAATGCTAACCAGGTTGTTATCTACAGTTACACACTCTATCTTACGGGATACCAGACCCTCACTATTTACATTGAATGCATTCTGCCAGTTAATTCTTCCAAAGACGGAGCTCTGTCGAGTTTCTGAAACAAGGTTTGTCTTGATAAACTCGTGTTGACTCCATCCAATCAGAGCATTTTATTTTTAAGCGTCCACTTGCATAATCGTTTTCAAGACAATTTGATATTTCACTGGGGTTGATGCCATACCAACATCATAGAATCTGCTGGACTGATTTCAAAGTTTTCAGAATTTGTAAAGATAACCAGCAACATTTGTACGATTATGCACTATCACTACAACCAATAATCTGCAGATTCACAAATGCTGATCTTCAGATTCCAGGATTATATTATTTTCTCCAGTACTACAAGGCAATTGATATGGTTCCCCACGGTAGGCTCATTCATAAAGTCAGGAGCATTTGGATACAGGGAGATTTGCAGAGCTGGGCTCAGAAATGGCTGATGGAGTTCGACCTGGATGAATGTAAAGTGATGCATTTTCGAAGGTCGAACTTTATGCTGAATATCGGATTAAAGACAGGATTCTTGGCAGTGTGGAGGAACAGAGGGATCTGGATGTTCAAGTGGGTAAATCCCTCAAAGTTGCCACCTAAGTGTGTAGGGTTGTTATGAAAACATATGGTGTTTTGGTTTTCATTAATGGGAATCGACTTTTAAAATCTGCGAGGTTTTGCTGCAGCTCTCCAAAACCCTGGTGAGAACACACTTGGAATATTGTTCTGGTCACCCTACTATAGGAAAGATGTGGAGAATTGGCGAACGTACAAAGAAGGTTTACCAGGATGGTACCTGGACTGGAGGGCTTGTCTTCCGAACACAGATTGACTAAACTCGGATTTTTCTCTCTGGAGAAGAGGAGGAAGAGAGGTGAGCGAATTGAGGGAAACGAGATAAGGAGTGGCATGGATGGAGTCGATAGCCAGAGACGATTCCCTCGGCAGGATTGACTGGCACGAGGGGTCATAGTCTAAAGGTGTTAGGCGGAAAGTATACAGGAGATGTCACAGGTAGGTTCTTTATGCTGAGAGTTGTGAATGCATGGAGTGCGTTGCCAGCGGTGGTGGCGAAAGCAGAGTCTTTAGGGACATTTAAGTAACTGATCGAAAAGCACATGGACAGCAGGGGATTGAGGGGTGCGTAGGTTAGGTGATTTTGGTTTAGATTAGGATTAATACTCAGCATAACATCGTCAGCTGAAGGTCCTGTTCTGTGCTGTACTTTTCTATGTTCTATGTTCTACTTTTGTTCATAAATGACCAGTTCGTCTATCTCCTCATTTTGACGAGGGCATCGTGTCTGTTGTATTGTTGAGAAACTTTGTGAAATTTTGTCTCTGAGAAATGGTCAAAAATATCATCTTTATTTCTCTGTTGTTTACTTTGTCCCAATTGCAACTTTTCTTCTGCTGCCAATCGAGGGCACATATTTGACTTTCCTGATCACATTTTGCTTTACCTGCAGAATGCTGTTGCAAACACATTTGTATCACTCACTGGTTTAATTTCGTGGTGTTTTCTCTCATAAGGCATTATTTTGTTAGTCCCTCCTTTACTGAATTAGAAACTGTTCTGAGTCTCCGGGCCCGGGGTTTAACGTCAGCTTTATATATATTTTATACATTTACCACTGCTTCAGAAAACGCTCCCCACCACCCACCATCAGCTTGGTACACCACTTCCTTTAAGTATCAATACTCTTTACCTTCACCTGTATTCCATGATGAGATCTTTTTAGGCTTTTGCTCATGTTTGCAACTCAAATTTGTTATAAATGACGAAATCATTAAAATCTTTGATTTAAATGGAAGCTAACCAGACTACAGACTGTACAGACTGTCGCATTATCAGGAGCAGTGGGGAGGCATTGCTTCACTGTCAGCTTGTGTACTTGCCAGATGTCAGCTGGCTTGTGCCTTTGAGTAAAGTGTAGAGTATCGCTGATCTTATGAGGGAAGGTTATGCTTCCAGTGGAGAGAGAGCATAAAAGTTTTACTGCAGATGAAGTACTTGCCTTCTGACACAGACATGATTCTTTCCATTGAATGTTTGGACGATGAATAAACGTATTTCTTTCGGAGGAGTCTGGAACCAGGTACCAGGTTATAGAAATCGTGTGTTTCAGAGGGAAAGGAATATACAGCTGCAATCGAAACTATCTTCTGCATTTTACATTCAATCCCCGTTGACGCAAGAGGTGGCTCGATGTTTGTTGTTCGTCTGGCCGAGATGGTTATGTTGCAATATGTAAGTGCCTGGCCAAATCAAAAGAAGGATTGGGCCAATAGGGACAGTGACATCAATTGAGAACTCAAGGGCAGTTTCATTAATTAGGTCAGAGAAGCGGTGGTTCAGGTTGGTGAGTCTTTTTGAATCTCTCTGCCTGTCTCCATTTGAGACAATCTCCCTCACCCCTTCTCTCTCTTCTCTGTGTTGCTCAGTCATTCTCATTATCTCGCTCTCTCACAAACTGTCTCTTTCTCTTGTTCTTTCACTCTTCATATCACTCAGTCTGTTTGTCTGTCTCTGTCATTATCACTCTGTCTCTCCATCTGCATTGTTCTCTGTGTTTTTTCTCTCATTTTCTCTCCCTCTGTGTCTCTCTGTCTTGATGTCTCTCACTGTCTTTCTTTCCTAGCTTTGTCTCTCATGCCGCCTCTCTCTCTCTTAAACTATCTTTCTCTCTATCACTGACTCTCAGATATTCCCACTGCCTCTGCCAGTCTCTCTCTCTCTCACACACATTTTCTCTCTCTCCTTTCTGCTTTTTTTTAAACTTCTCTGACTCTGTCTCTGTCCGTGTCTATCTCTCACTGTCTTCCTCTCTACTTATCTCTCTCTCTCTGTGTATCTCTCTTTCTTTCTCTCTTTTACTGTCTCTTTCTGTCTGGCTACCTCTATCAATCTCTCACTATCTGTATCTCTTTCCCTTTCTTTCCCCCACCTTTCTCTCTTTCACTTTCGCTCCCTGTACCCCACTGTAGCTCCCTCTATGCCTGTCTTTCTACATGTCCCTGTCTTTGCCATTCTCTATCTCTGTGTCTTTCTCTGTCTCACTTTCTCTCTCACTCACTCACTCATTCATTCATTCTCTCTCTCGATCTCTTTTTTCACTCCTCTCTTTCCCAGAGCTATTGCTCACTTTCTCTGAATCTCTTTCTCTCTATGGCTCACTCACACTGTCTGTTCTTCTCTCCTGCTGTCTCTTTCTCTCTCGCCCTCTCTCTCTCTCACTGTCTCTCTTTGCCTCTCTCCCACTGGATGTCGCATCCTCCCTCTATTGTTGTCCCTTCCTCTCTTTCTAGCTGTCTGTCCCTCTCTCTCTCTTTCCGTCTCTTTTTCTCTCTTGCTGTCTTGCACTTGCTCTGTCTCCCGCTGTCTCTCTTTCTATATGTCCTTTTCACGGTTTCTCTGTCTCCAACTCCCTCCCTCCCATTCTCTCTCTCTCGCTCTCATACACTGTCGCCCCTGTCTTGCTGTCTTCCCCTCTCTTTCGCTGACTCCTCCTCTCTCTTCTCCCGTCTCTCTCTGTCACGCACTCTCTCTCACTGTCCCCTTCTCTCTTACTTGCTGTTCCACGCTCTCTCTCGCTCATCTTACCGCGAGTTCACTCCCTCTGTTCCGTGCTCTCTCACGCTCGCTGTCCTGTAATCTCCCTTGCTTGCTGTCCCATGTGCTCTCTTGCTCGGTGTCCTGCACTCTTTCTCGCTGTCCCACGTTCTCTCTTTTTCACTGTCCCACGCTCCCTCTCGCTCACAGTCCCACGCTCCCAATCTCTCACTCTCCCGCGCGCCCTCTCACTCACTGTCCAGCACGGTCCCTCTCTCTCACTCTCCCGCGCTGTCTCTCTCTCTTCCAGCGCTGTCCCTTTCTCTCACTGTCCCGCGCTACCTCTCGCTCACTGTCCAGCGCTGTCCCTCCACATCTCCGCCACAAACCCCTCGTCCAGTTGTAATAGGGTATGGGCTAGCTATACCCTATAACTCCTAGAAGAAACTTCGATCTTCACCTGCAAATCGACCCATGGGAGATAACCAGAACTTCTGCATAACTTTTGGGCAAGCACCACCTACGACGATACACAGACATTGTCTGTTTGCCAACATGTGTGTCCCTGCATATCTTTCACGCTTTTGCCAATGCAGTATGAATTGAACAAGTTTTTTTTTTCCTTTCCAGATTTTTTGTGTTTTCCCCACAGTACGGTTAAAGGGTGCTGAGAAATCTCAAAATGCGGACACTCTGCCTGTTCCTGTTGGTGCTGCCCGCAATCTCCATGTCAGATGCCGCTGCACTGGATAACCGTGCCTGTACTATCATTGTTTATCAGTAAGTGTCAGTGAAACAGATCTTATCTGACCATCTCTGTCAACTGGGGGCTGTGCTCAATCTGAGGTCAAATCAGAGCCTGGTTGCCTGGAGCAGCCTGGTAATAAATGGCGAGGACACGGCAGATATAGGTAGTGCTCTGTAGCTGTGGGAAATAAGTCTGAACTCAATAAATTGGACCCTCATTACTCCCAGAGGAAGGGACTTCCAGGGAAACTATTACCAGATTTCCCGGGGTCATATCTCTAACAGTGAAATCGATAGCACCCGCTGACCCCTAAATAAAGGAGAGAGTAAAATACATCGGAGTGAGCTTTGAAAAGAAAGTCCAAATCCCCCACACAGGCAACATTTTACTGTTTACCGAATAATCGCACTCACCTCTCAGTTTCCCTTTGTCTTCCTCTACCTCTTTTGCTATTATTCCCATTTCCTGTCAGTCTGCAAGTCTTTGTTCTGTTTGTCTTTGTATGCCCCAAACATTTTTCCGATTAACAATTCTTCCAGGATTCTCCCTCCCTCCAGCTCCCACTGATTGCACCAGGAGCTCTCATTCTCTCTCTCTCCCTTTCTCTCTCCCCGTCTCTATTTATTTCTAACCATCACGTGTAACATGCGACATCAAGTAGTGCATCAGTCAAAGTAACTTCAAATGAAGTTATAGCGAGTTATCAAGAAGGCTTTTGGCATTCTCTGATTCATTGCAGGAGGATTTGTACAAAAATAAGTAACATTGTTCTACTCTCTGTCAATTACCCTGATTCTCTCTTTAAACCTCTCACTGATTCAAGAACTTACTACAACACTGGGACAGGGATACAAAGTAAATCAACATTGACATTCCCATGCAAGAACTTGAAATGTGAAATGCAGGGTTTCACGTTTTCTATAATATCATGGGCATTGTTCCACGTAACCCATCTCAAACCGTGCCTACTGACGCGTCAAAGGGTATGTATTACCCAACTCTGTTCCTTGACTCACACCCTGACTTTACCTCTTTCAGGTTCCGCATAGCAGCTGGGCATCAGGTGACCGATTATGGGAGACAACACTTCGCCTTCCTGGTGGCTTTACCTGCTTCCCAGTGCAGAAATACGGACAGACTTGTAGACTTTAACCCCGGCAGTCCAATACATCCTTTCATTACCTCCGATGTGAACGTAATCCTGAACTACCCAGGTATCAATTACCTCGCTGTCTTCCCGAACAGTGGCAGTCGTTGCCCAGAAAGTAAATTGCTGAACCCCGCCCAGATCAATGGGAACCGCACCGCGGCTCAGCTTTTCCAAACTCTGCTGAATAACACAACCCAGCACAATAACCAGCCAGTGGGCTGTATCATTCTCTACACCACCTACAGTCCATGTCTAGATCACTGTTTCAGTAACACGGGGAATTGTGAGATCATCCCTGCCATGCAAAGTTCCCCATTTCGGGATATATGGACTGAACCAGACATTCACAAGTATTTTGTCTTCAGTAAAATATTTGCACATGATGGAGATCAGAGCCGACACCAGGAAATCCGGGAAAAGCTGGCTGCAGTGGAAAATACCGGGTTTCATATCAGAAGGTGTGATGTAGAATACCCATTCAGGTGTAGAGAATGTTCTGCACCAGTATACTGCATCGAGCACACTTAAAATTGGCGAGTCCTCTTGATGCAGGCAGGGCATTCCATGCCCTTACTACTCTCTGAATAAAGAATCTATCTCTGATATCTGTCCTTTATGTATGCCCCCTCAGTTTAAACTATGCCCCTTTGTGCAAGCAATCACCATCCGAGGAAAACGGCTCTGTCTGCCCTATCTATTCCTCTGATCATCTTGTGTGCCTCTGTCAAGTCTCTCTCAAGAAAACAGCATTAGGTCCATCAGCCTTCTTCATAAGACCTTCCCTCCGTACCAGGAAACATCCTGATCAATATCCTCTGCACCATTTCCAAAGCTTCCACATCCTTCTTAGAATGCAGTGAGCAGAACTGTGCCCAGTACTCCAAACGTGGCCACACCAGAGTTTTTTTACAGCTGCAACATGACCTCATGGCTCCAAAACTCAGTCCCTCGATTAATAAAAGCTAACTCACGTTTGCCATGTTAACAACCCTTCAACCTGCGTGGAAACATTCAGGGCTCTAATATGGACACTGAGATCTCACTGCTCATCCACGCTACCAAGAATCTTACCATTAGCTCAGTACTCTGTATTTCTGTTACTCCTTCTAAAGTGGATCACCTCTCACTTTTCCGCATTAACCTCCATTTGCCACCTATCCGCCCAGCTCTGCAGCTTATCTATGTCTCACTGTAAACTACAACATCGTTTGGCACTATCTGAACCTCCACTAACATTAATGGCATCCGCAAATGTACTAACCGAGGCTTCTATACACTCTTCCACATCATTTATAAAACTGATCAACAGCAGGGGCATCAAAACTGATCCTTGCAGTACACCACGAGTAAATGAATTTCAGGATGTAACAATTCCCATCAACAACTACCCTCTGTGTTCTTACTTCCAATAAATTATCCAAACCGCAAGATCACACTCAATCCCATGCCTCCGTATTTTCTGTGATAGCCTACCATGGGAATCTTGTCAAACGCTTTACTGAAACTGAGATGTTTGACAACAATATTTGAAAGGGTTCAGAAAAGATTTCCAAGGATGCTGCCAGGGTTGGAGGGTTTGAGCTATGGGGAGAGGCTGAATAGACTGTATTCAATGTGATCTGACCTTGCTCAGCAGTCTATGGCTGAGCAGTAGTGGAACCTTGTCGCACACTGTTGTGGAGAAAATATAGAGAACCACCAGGAGACACAGAGAGTTCTTCAAGAAGTAGGCCTTTTATTTGCGAACAAAAAACCGTGACACCGAGAAAGCTGATTCTTGAAAGCCCACTGACCTCAGGCTCCGTGGATTTTAATTTGTTTTAATCATGTTTCTGATAGATTATCAGCATGTCCAACTGCATTAATCAAGTACCTCACTCTCGGTACACAATAAAGCAGTGGTGTTAGTTCCCTTTACCACCTAAGTTGTATATGCTACTTAATGTTATTCTAATATCACCGTTGGATTTTTATTGGTAACTCTGCTACAGTGATCTTCAATTGCAGACTAACCTATCATGATAGATATTTAGCTATTCCATCTGTTACAATAGTCTCCTGTCTCAAGCTCACTCTAGTAACTATTAATTAGGTATTTTAATGTCATGTCCCAAATATTTATAGTCCCAATCCTGTCATAATAGCACTTAACAGAGGAACATGCTTTATTATTTGTGTTATCTCATCTTGCAATAGTGACCTTTCAGCCTTAACCTTACTCTGCTAATTGGTGTAAGAATGTTTCACTATGGTTATCCCATCCTGTCCCTGCCTTCCACAGAATACAGATGCCAGTGGTCTTCATGCTTTAACCCTTCCCATGCTTTCCTGTTCTTTATTTACCATACTCCCCCCTTTGACACCTACTGGTCTCACTCATGGAAAGAAGACAATAAGATCATCCTCTCTTGTGCCCAATACCAGCAATATAGATCCCAACATGGACAAAATAATTTTCGGAGTCTGAAACTTAAAGGGTTCTTCCTCCATTCCTGAGGTCCCTTGGGCCAAAAACCTGCCCTCCAATAACCAGAACAGGAGAAAAGACCCAAGATCCCTCATATTCTTAGACCCGCAACACGTTCTTCAGAAGTATCATCGACGTCCCCACGTGGACATATTCCTTGCACTGTGGCAGTTATTAGATCATAACCATCGAACAGTGGGGTTCCACCAGAGGAGTAAGCTTTTCCTGGGCTAGTTGAAATTACTACAAGTTGCCGTGCAGTGACGCGAACTAAAAAGGACTTATTAAAAGGTAGAGCACAACAACAGATGAAGGCAACAACAAGCAAAACTGCACCTACAGTAAAACCAATCTTGACAAACCATGCTCCGCATGACTCTAATATAGTATTCAGCCAATCAAAAGCCTGATGACCAAACGCTGCATTGTTTTTATTTTTATCTCCCTTCTTAGATTGTTTAGCTTTTCCATTGCTTTAGTCAAAGATTGCCTAGGGCTAGTGTTGTTCGGTATAAAGGTACAGCATTGTTCCCCAAACATCACACAAACTCCGCCTTTTTCTTCCTGTATCCAATCTAAGGCCTGTCTGTTTTTTCATGTCATTTTAGTGGTAGCATCAAATTGTTCTCCGAAGGCCACAACGGCATCATCAGTATAATGGATAAATCTCTGCTTTTTATAATACATGTAATTAATCCATTCAGCATTCTTGCTAATCCCTATCATTGGGATAAAAGCTTCCCAGCCCGCACCAATCTCATTGCAGGCCTTAAACTCGTTAGGAATACCTCTTGGCTGTCCTGTACTCTCAATCTGAATTGTCGGATCATGGACATACCGTCGCTTAGTTCGGCGATTGTAATGTAGCGTCAAGCTGCGTGTGGCGATATAACTACCTCATGTCGGAGCATTACACGGGCAAAGCTGCCACTCCAGTGAGTGGGCAGCGTCATGCACAACCCTAATTTCTTACCTCCCAGCCAGTAAGTATTTGGTCAGTGGGACACGTTGAGAATTTAAAACAGCCCCGAATGTCGCGTCCACCCCCATTTGAATTGTATTCCCACAAAGACCCATAACGTAGCCGACTAGTGTATAGCCATTTTTCTTAAAGCTTTCAAAACTGAACCCATCCCGTTTCCTGAAAGCAGCCTCGGGAAGCTTGTAATTAGTCTTACTGGTGAAGCATGGGGTTCTGTATCAACTCCACGATTGTCGTTGTTGCCAGCCCACGTCATCCTGCTGATAGAATGTAGTGGCCTGAAGTAGCAGGCACCAAAAGGGGGCAAGAGGATTGCCGGTAAGTTGATGAATCATTCGGGTAAAGTGGTCGGCTTGAGTGCTGCAAACACCATTCAGTACAGATGCTCAAGTTAAACGGCATATGGACAACATAGCATGAGGGGGTTTAAATCAGTTCACAAGGAGCAGTCCTGTCTAGCCATTACTACGACCGTGTCGTTTGCCCATTGATACCAGTGATTGGCACGGGCGCGTACCCATGCTAGGGCAACAAAGTAACCCTGGCATTACCTGTCCAGGTCTGCCAAGTTAATGGTCGCCAAGTCTGATTATGCAGGCCTGGCATCAGAGAGGTGGTTGTCAGGGGCATTCCCCATGTCTTCCCCATCCTTGCTGCCAGGAGGACTGTTCTCAACATCTCCATAAGTATAGTTTCTGGAATGATCAGGATTCCCAAGAACTTCACCTGTACATTGTTCAGAACCCTGTGGAGGCGTACTAGCCTCCTGTGTGTCCTACCCGTGTCCATGTTTTTCAGCCTTAACTCCACTTACCTCAGTGTTAGAGTTAATTTGTGCCGGTGAGAGAGCTTTAGTGCAATGATTAAGGTGGTACCATATGTGACGTCCTTCCACTTGGATGGCGGTAGATGATGCCTTCATCACTAAGAAAGTTCTCTCCCTCCTCGACTCATTTCAGCATCTTCGAAAAACCCGCACGTCCACACAATCCCTGGGCTTACTAGGTCCTTCCTCGTTGACAGCTGTCAGTTCCCTCTGTATTTCCAGCAGGTGGATAGTCTCATGTATCATAGGTTGCTGCTGCATATATTGCTTATGTTCTGAGTTGAACTGCTCCAAGCTAGGCCCTTTGTATGGGCCTCTCCACCTGGGCACTGCCATAGGTCTACCTGTGAGCTTCTCAAGGGGTGTGAGCATCTCATGTGGTGTTAGATTGTAAAGCCAGCGGCAGCACATCAATCCAATTAAGGTTGGTGCTTGCGCAGATCTTGTTTCATTTGGCTGTCAATGTCCCATGAATTCTTTCCACCATACCCTGTGACGGGGGATGATATACTCATCCAAACCTCTGCTTCATTTTCAAAGAATGCAGCATCAAATTAACTTCGTTCTGAATGAAGGCAGACCCATTCTCTGAGCTGATTTCCGACCCTTGAGATATCTTCATTCGCCATAAATGTTACTACTGCTCCAGATCCTGCTTTCAAAGTTATATCCACTGGCCCAGCTGATTTCACTCTCCCCCCATCTGTATCATGTTGCGACCACAAAATGTCTGGTAATGTATCCAATTGCTCCATACCATATTGATCACCTTCCTCCACTGTCACTGGAATGCTCCGCTGGGTTGTTACCTTGGCTTCCTTTGGATTCCCTGACAAGTTGCAGCATGTTTGTGTTATAATATAGCTGCCATGCCTGGATTCCCAAACTACTGTCGTGAGCATATACCATTCGCTAATTGTTTCTACAGGATTGGCCATAGATTCTCAATCTTTAGATTGATATCCCTTATTTACCAGTAAGGCTACATGCAGTGCAGAGCCTGGTGCACTCTACCAGTTTGGCAGGAATGGATTTCTCTCTATTTGCACGATCACTTCCTGCTCCCCTAATAACATTGCTTCACTTTTCAAAGTTTGTGGAGCACTGTCTTTCGACTGTCTTTTTCTGCATTTTCTTCTCTTTAAAGAATATTCCCAATTATTTCATATTGGAATCCCGAAGTATCATTAGTAACATTCCATGGTACTGCTACCCAAGAGACAGTTATTATGACAATGTACATTGGGTGTGTTTTACATATATTGCAATATTTTTAACCACATTTCTACCATTCTTTTCATCTTCCTCAACATTCTGACCGTCAGACACATCTTTGAGCCCGTTAAGGCACGTAAAGGACTTCGAGCTCAGAGACTTAAAGAGAATGAACCAGAGATAGACAGCAGAAAGAAATCTGTGATTTTACTCTTTGTCATATCCGCCAATTTTATCCTTCTCTGGTTTGTGTATATTTTATATATGTTCCATGTTGGTTATTACGTGGATGATTTTTATCTCTTTGAACAAGTTGCATACATGCTGCGGATCCTAAGTTGCTGCACAAATGCACTTATTTATTTGGTGACACAGAAAAAAATTCGAGACCAGTTAAAGTATGCCGTGAAATATCCAGTTATGAAAACAATTCAATTAATGAATAAATCCAAGTGACTGAGAGCCAACATGAGATGCAGCAGATAATGGAACGAGGTGTCCACGTGAGGAATGAACGAAAGGGGAAAAGAGGAGTAGCAACAGGATTTAGTTGGTTTTTCCAATGAGGAAGAAATGACTCCATCCAAGGAGCAACACGGAAGAGACTGGAGGAACAAAGTCAAAGTCAACTGCTGATAGCAATGTACAGCAGAATATAGAAAGCTAATAACAAAGCCCAAACCGAAAGAGGAATGATGCATGTTTCAGGAAAAGAATCTCCCAAGCAATCACTGTACAGCAAGTGAAGCAGACACAAACATAAACTACCAGGTGAATGTATTATCGCTCACTGCAGGCCAGAGTGGGAAAGTCTTTCGCACAGAACTTTCGGATCCACACATCTGGAACAATTGCAAAAACACGAGAAGCTTCCAATTAAAATGATTAAATACGATACTCTATAAAGTATGTTTTTTTTAAATCATGAATGTGTTTCCAGGGATACTTTGTTTCCATTCAGTTCCCCCGGCTAGATCCAGAACGCAGGTCCTTCCTTTGTTTATTTTTCTCATGATTCATGTAATCTGAGACAGAGGACCGGAGAAATGTTGCTGTATGATCTAATCCATTTTTTCTTTAGTTATTTAGATATTAGAGTCATTTCCTCAAATTCCAGGAGCAGCAATAACTGTTTTCTAAGCTGTTGCATTGTTTTGGAAATTTTGGGGAAAAGAAAGATTAGAATAAAAATGACACTTTATTGAAAAGACAGAGAGACAAAAGCAAGATCCTTGTGCTCAATGTGTCAAAGGAGAAAGAAACCGACACAACTGCTTGACACAGCTGTTTTAGGGCAGTATCTTTGGACATCGAAGTGTGTCTGTGAAAAATTAATCAACAGTCAAAGTGCAAGATGAAAATAAAGGAACCTGCGAAAGAGAGCTCGCAGTGCAGGAGCAGCTAAGTGCATAGTTTTAAAAATGTTTTAAGTGGAACCTTGCTGCTTTTTTTTGGAAGTCTGCAATAATGAATCGAGTGTGTTCTTTGTGATGATATGTTTATTGCGTTCTGCCTCTTGATTAAAATTAAAAATACAAAAATTGATCCTGAATTTGCCTGGAGCAGTGCTTTATTCGAGCAGTAAAACTTGTTCTTGTACCTATAGATTGTTCAGATGCAAAGATTGCCTTTAGGAGAGTGATGTGCCCTTCCTCGATGATGTGAGGGGTTGGGGAGAGTTTCCATGCTACTGTTGAGTATGTTGGCAATAAGAGTGTTTGGTTATAAATTAAACAAGATTATTTTGATCAGCTGTAACGGCAGTTAGAGGCAGTGAAGAATTTACAGGAGCATAGCAGTTATTGGAAGGGAGAAAATCCGCAGATAGAGTCATGTCGATGGATGACGTCTATTAAAGTTCGGCAGAAGAGGCAGGTAGTGCTGGAGTTTCTGGTGGCTATCCCCATCTCAAACAAGTATGCTGCTTGGGATGTACTTGAGATGGATCTCAGATGAATGTAGCACCAGCAGTCAAGTTACTATCACCAAGCCAGGCTTTAATGTAACGTTGAATGTCAGGTTCCAACCGATTGGTTGTGAGAGGAACCTCTAAATTCAGAGGCACAAACATTCTTCAGGGGACTTCGCGAATGGCTTGTTGCCTCCCCGGTGCCAGGAATCAAGAATATCTCGAGGAAAAAGTGAGGACCGCAGATGCTGGAGATTAGAGCTGAAAATGTGTTGCTGGAAAAGCGCAGCAGGTCAGGATGCATCCAAGGTAGAGGAGAATCGACGTTTCGGGCATAAGCCCTTCTTCAGGAAAGAGGAAAATATATCCAGCAGGCGAAGATAAAAGGGAGGGAGGAGGGACTGGGGGAGGGGCGTTGGAAATGCGACAGGTGGAAGGAGATCAAGGTGAGGGTGATAGGCCGGAGTGGGGTGGGGGCGGAGAGGTGAGGAAGAAGATTGCAGGTTAGGAAGGCGGTGCTGAGTTCGAGGAATTTGACTGAGCCAAGGTCGGCGGAGTAGAGATGAGGAAACTGGAGAAATCTGAGTTCATCCCTTGTGGTTGGTGGGTTCCTCGGCGGAAGAGGAGGCGCTCTTCCTCCAACCGTCGTCTTGCTATGGTCTGGCGATGGAGCAGTCCAAGGACCTGCAAGTCCTTGGTGGAGTGGGAGGGGCACCTGAAGTGTTGAGCTACGGGATGGTTGGGTTGGTTGGTCCGGGTGTCCCAGAGGTGTTCCCGGAAACGTTCCCCAAGTAGGCGGCCTGTCTCCCCAATATAGAGGAGGTCACATCGGGTGCGCCGGATGCAATAGATGATGTGTGTGGAGGTGCAGGTGACTTTGTGGCGGATATGGAAGTATCCGTTGGGGCCTTGGAGTTAAGTAATGGGGGAGGCATGTGCGCAAGTTTGACATTTCTTGCGGTTGCAGGGGAAGGGCCCGGGACTGGGTGTTGGGTTGGTGGGGGGTGTGGGCCTGACGAGGGAGTCACGGAGGGAGTGGTCTTTTCGGAACGATGATAGGGGAGGGGAGGGAAATAAAGCCCTGGTGCTGGGTCCGTTTGGAGGTGGCGGAAATGACGGCATCTTTGCTATTTCTGTCAGAGGATTCCAAATCTCTCTCACGCCTTGTGTCTCAAAGCACTTCTTAAATCTCTCCTGAGTTCTCTGGGCATTCCGTCTCAGGCTCTGCTCCATCTCGTTCTACAATCTGCAAACCAGAAGGCATTCTTTATCTTGGTGGAACATGTCTCATCCAGTTGATATCTTGAAGGCTTTGATTCGCTCTCCCCTGAGTCTTTTCAATTTGAGTGGAAACATTTGTACAATCTCTCCTCAGAATTTATCCCCTCAAGTCCAGCATCATTCTTTCTTCTAACAGTTTCTTCCCATTCTCCCAATCTATCAATATCTCTGTGTAATTTGGATGGAGCATATGCACTGTTTACAACGCTGCTTAACTGTAATCCTATCCCAGTGCTCTGCCTAGTATTGTCGAAACAATGTAGAAAGGGCTTTTCTCTGCAATGAATACTGTGCTGCACCTATCCAGGGAGTGCTCAATAGGGGTAGTGCAGAGGGTTTATACTTTGCATCTAACTTCATTCTCCACATGTTTTGGTCAGGTCTAGATTGAAAATGTGAGAGGGGCACATACTCTGATTTAATCCAGTGATGTCGCTTCCCTGAGTGTATTTGATGGGCTCAGGATGGGGGAAGTCGGTGATTTTACCAATATCTAAACCACGCTGAAAGTGGCCTGGGGATTTCAAAAGCTACAGAGTCGAGAGAACTCTATTCTCTATGTAATCCCATTCTCTACGAGCACTGGTTTAAATATGGCGATTCTGGTGAATTGTTAGGAGAACTGAAACAATGTGACATGTGAATTGATGCTTTGTGAATGTTAAACCAAAGACAAGATAAATTAAACGATCATATGTTAATGTTGTAGCAGAAACACAGAAAGCTTGTGTTCTGTTACTTATCTCCATATTTCAGTCTGGGACAAAAATATTGTCACAATGTGCAATGAATCAAAAGCTGATTTCTGTCCCATATTAATGTATCATTACAATATGAATTTTCGTTACAGAGGTAGTAAATGGAGGAGTTGTTTGAAGGTGATTAAAATGCAAATTCCAGAGACTGCTTGCAGTGAATCCCTGAGACAATGTCACATTTCTCGAGTTTTTGTCGTACATTCCAAGCACCAAATATCTGTGCGACACAAATATGACAAAACTGATATAGTTCACCCACTGAATTGCAGGTGTACAGACTTGTTCAGCTCCTGATGATGGGCTTTTGCCCAAAACGTCGATTTTCCTGCTCCACGGATGTTGCCTGCCCTGCTGTGCTTTTCCAGCAGCACTAATTCAAACTTGTTCAGTGTCTGTCGCAAAGCTTGAACTCTGTAGAACTCGGCCCCATCCTAAGTCTTTCTCAAATGCCACACAAACCAACTTATGTAAAGCTGAGACGTGAAGGCTGAGCTGGGCGCTTGAGAGAAACAAGGCAGCCAGGAAGGACATTAAGAGAGAGCTGAGAAGATCCAGGAGGGGACATAAGAAGTCTTTGTCAGGTAAGATCAAGGAAACCCGAAAGCATTCTAAAGAATGCCAGGAACAAAAGACTGACTTTATTAAGATCTGGGTCATTCAAGGGCAGAGCATGGAACAGTAGAACAAAGAGTGCGGTGCAGGGCATTCGGCCCTCGATGTTGTGCCGACCTGTGGAACCAATCTAAAGCCTTTCCATCATCAACTA
The DNA here is from genome assembly GCF_047496795.1 of Chiloscyllium punctatum. Lineage (NCBI taxonomy): Eukaryota > Metazoa > Chordata > Chondrichthyes > Orectolobiformes > Hemiscylliidae > Chiloscyllium > Chiloscyllium punctatum. Next base: position 16,097,436 of record NC_092781.1, on the reverse strand, counting down.
TTTCATTTTCATCCGTATGTGTTTCCAATGACCATTGAAAGATGGCGAGTTTACATCTAGTTCCGGCAGTGTTTTCCAAAACACCTACTATTCTCTGAGTAAAGAAACTACATCTGTCACCTGTCTTATACCTATCATCCCTCATTTTAAAGTTATGTCCCCTCGTGCGAGCCATCAGCATCTGAGGAAAAATGCTCTCACTTTCCACACTATCTAAACCTCTGATTATCTTATATGTTTCAATTAAGTAACAACTCAAACTTCTTCTCTCCAGTTAAGACAGCTTCAATTCCCTCAGCCTTTCATCATTAGACGTTGCCTCCATACCAGGCATCATCCTCGTAAATCTCCCGTTAAACCTTTCCAAAGCTTCCATATTCTTCCAACAATGTGGTGCCCGGAACTGTACGCATTACTCCAAGTGTGGATGCGCCAGAGTTTTATACATGTGCAGACTGACCTCGATGCACCGAACCTCAATCCCTCTACCAATAAAAGCTAACACACGGAATGCCTTCTTAACAACCCTATCATCCTGGGTGGCAACTTCCAGGGATCTTTGTACGTGGGCAACAAGATCTCTATGTTCATTTATGCTCACCAAGAATCTTACCATTCGCCCAGTTCTCTTTATTACCATTGCTCCTTCCAAAGTGAATTATCTCACACGTTTCCACATTAAACTCCATTTGCCACCTCTCAGCTCAGATCTGTAGATTATCTATGTCCCTCTGTAGCGTGCAACATAATTCGGCACAGTGCACCACTGATCTTAGTGTCATCTTCAAATTTAAAAACCCTTGCTGCGACACACTCACCTCGTTCATTTATAAAAATGACAAGACACAATGTCCCCAAAACAGATTATTGTGGTACACGACGAGCAACTGTTATCCAGAATGAATATTTTCTGTCAACCACCACCCTGTGCCCTCTTTGAGCTAGTTAATTTCTGTTCCATAAACATTAAACTAACTTTAATCCCATGCCTCCGTATTTTGTATAGTACCTGACCATTGGGAAACTTCTCATATGCCTTACTGAAATCCATATGCAGCACATCAACCGCTGTAACGTCATCCATCTGTTTGGTCCCCATTTGAAAGAGCTCAATAAGGTTTGTGAGGCACGAAATGCCCTTCACAAAACCATTTTGACGATCATTAATGAGCTTTATTCTCTCTTGATGGTTAGATATCCTATCTCTCAAAAAACTTTCCAATGTTTTAACTATTTTAGCCAAAGTAAGGCTCACTGATCTATGATTACCATGGTTGTCTCTACTCTCCTTCTTGAATAAGGGCACCGTATTTGCTATCCTCCAGCCTTCTTGCACTAGTCCTGTAGATAAGAGCGATATTAAGACCAAAGCAAAAAGCGCTGCAATCTCCTCCCTAACTTCCCAGAGAATCCTATGGTAAATCCCATCCAGCCCAGGAGAGTGTTCTATCTTCACACTTTCCACAATTGCTAACACGTCCTCCTTGTGAATCTCAATCTCGTCTCGTTTAATATCTTGTATCTGAGTTTTCTCTTCGACAACATTGCCTTTTCCAAGTGGGAATGCTGACGGAAATTATTCATTTGGCGCGTTCCTGTGACACCACTCACAACCTCCTACAACTATCCATGATTGTCCCTAATCTTTCTTTCGTCATACCTTTATTCCTGATATACGTAGAGAAAGATTTCAAGTTTTCCTTGACCTTATCTGCCAACGACCTGTTACGCCCCCTTGTGGCTCTTTGTAGCTCTGTCACTGAGACCGTTCCTGGCTAACTTGTAATTCACAAATGCCCTTACTGAGCCTTCACGTCTGATCCTATTATAAACTTACTTCTTCCTCCTGTGAAGAGATTCAACATCTTTAGTAAATCACGGCTCCCTGGTTCGACCACTGCCCTACTTGACAGGTGCACATTTATCAAGGTCACGCAATAGCTATTCCTTGAATAAGCTCCACATTTCAACTGTGCCAATCCCCAGCAGTTTCCTTCCCCATCCTCTGCATTCTAAATCTAGCCTAATCGCATTACAATTGTCTTTCCCCCAACAATAACTCTTGCCCGGCTTTATATACTTACCTCTTTCCATCGCTAAATTAAACGCAAACACATTGTGATCATTATCCTCAAAGTACTCACTTACCTGAAAATCTGGCACCTGGCATGGTTCTTTACCTCATACCAAATCTAATGCAGCCTCTGCCCTTGTTAGCTTTTCTACATACTGTATCAGGATATCAACCTGAACACTCTGGACAAACACTGATCCACCTTTGTTATTTTCAGTCTATATTTCGAAAGTTGAACTCCCCCATAACAACTACCCTGTTACTTTTGCTCTTATCTAGAATTATCTTTGCTCTCTTTTCCTCTACGTCTCTGGAATTATTTGGAAGCCTATAGAAAACAGCCAATCGGGTACCTTCTCATTTCCTTTTTCTAAACTTAGACCATATTACCTCAATAGACGAGTTCTCAAACGCTCTTTCTGTCATTGTAATACTATCCTTGACTAACAATGTGACGCCTCGCCCTCTTTTACCATCTTCTTTGTTCTTACTGATATATCTAAATCCCGGAACCTGCAACAATCATTTTTGTTCCTGCTCTATCCATTTTTTCTGAAATGGCCACAATATCGATGTCACAGGTACCAACCGATGCTGCAAATTCACCCACTTTATTCCGGATGTTTGTGGAATTTCAGTAGACGCATTTATTTATCCTAAACATAAAACCCCAGCTTCCCTCAGTTAGATTATGCACAGTTACTCACTCACCAGTATGTATTGCCTATGTTTAAAACACCAGATCCAAAAGATTAGATTACACACTGTAAATCACTCCCTAGTACTTGTTTTCCTCCATCTATACACCAGATGGCCTCCATTAGATCACATATTTTACCTCACTCCCAATATATGTCATCCCGTGTATAAAACCCCAGATCACTTCAATTAGATTGCACACTGTGCATCACTCCTCCGTTTATGTTATACCATGTATTAAAAACTCACGATCCCCTTGATCAGATTAAAGACTCGAACTCACTCTCTGCTCTGTGTTACCATTTATATAAAGCCCAAGATCCCGTGAATTATATTACACACTGTAACCCACTCCCTGGTGTGGGTCATCCTGTACATAAAACCACAGAATGCTTCGGTAAAATTACATTCCATAACTCACACCCTGGTTTGTTATACTCCCATTCAAAACACAATGGCCTGTTCACAAATGTCAATGTGACATTATCTTCCCCCTTACATCCTTTGTTTTTTAAAATCTAGATGGAAGCTAAATGCTGCATGAGAAAAAAAAATCTGAGATTGTGCATGAGAGAGACAGAGAGAGAGATTCCGTATGAGAAAGACAGTGAGAATGTACATGCAAAAGTGTAAGAATGTGTATGAGAGGGATTATGTATATGTCAGAGAGATCATGAACATGCATATGAGAGAGATATTGAGATTGCGCAGGAGAGAGAGAGACGCAGTGAGATTCTGCATGAGAAAATGTGAGATTGTGTGAGAGAGCAAAATTGTGTATGAATGAGAGAGAGTGGGATTGTATATGAGAGAGATTGTGCATGAGAGAGAAAGTTGGATTATGTACGAGAGACCGTGATTAAACATGAGACAGAGTGAGATTGTGCATGAGAGAGATAGTGATATCGTGTATCCAAAAAGATGGGGCAAATGTGTCAAAAGCGGTCTTGAAATTTGATAACAGAATCACAGCAGCTTTCTGTGATTTGTGTAAAAGGATAGGATAATAGTTTTGAATACTGAATACGTACTGAAGTAAAGGAGGACTTAACACAGTAATGCAGGTCCATGATAGCACGCACACACGCACAATCACTCACACGCATAGATACACACTGGCTCACAGTTATACAGGGACATGGAACGGCAAACTGATGTTGGGATTTTAAAAGTAAAGTTCCATTAAACGATCCCTAAGTGTCATTTTAAAACAAGATATTAAAACGAATGGGTGAGGCTCAAGACGCTGAAAGGGTCCTGCCTCACACTTCGAATAGTAATCAGAAGTTGGTTTGGTAGCAGGACGTGGCACATGGGATTAGGTTGACTTTACATGCGGATTTTCAGAAACAGCAATCTAATTGGGAATCAGAACAGAACAAAGAGAATCAAACAAAAGATATAGTGTTGTTTTTGTGAAATAGCTATTTTGCTGTTGAGGATGCTTGCTTCATGGTCGAGAAGGAAGGGGCATGTGCGTGTGGACGAATGTGAGTGTGTGCAAGAGAGAGTGGATGTATGCGTGTGTGTGTGCGCGCGAGTTTGAGAGAGATGCAGAGACGGTGTGAGTGTGTGAGAGCGAGTCTGAGCATCTGTGTGTGTGACAGTGTCTGTGAAAGGGAATGTGTTATGATGGAGAGATTGTGAGTGTGAGTGTGTGAGAATGTGTGAGTGTGTGCGTGTGGCTACGTGCAAATGTGTGCATGTGAGAGAGTATGTATATGAGAGTGTGAGGGTGAGCGTGTGGGAGAGAGACTAGGGATCGTTGAATGGAACTTTACTTTTAAAATCCCAACATCAGTTTGCCGTTCCATGTTTCTGTATAACTGTGAGCCAGTGTGCATCTATGCGTGTGAGTGATTGTGTGTGTGGGAATGCGTGAGATTTTGAGTGTGTGAAAGTGTGAGAGTGAATTTGTTCATAATGTGTGAGACAGTGTGTGAGAGACTGTGTAGCTGGCGTGTGAGAGTGTGTCGGCCTGCCTGTATAGAACATAGAACAAAGAAGAGTACAGAACAGAACAGGCCCTTCAGCCCACGATGTTGTGCCGACCACGGATCCACATGTATGCACCCTCAAATTTCTGTGACCATATGCATGTCCAGTAGTCTCTTAAATGTCCCCAATAACCTCACTTCCACAACTGCTGCTGGCAACGGATTCTATGCTCTCACAACTCTGTGTAAAGAACCCACCTCTGACATCCCATCTATACTTTCTTCCAACCAGCTTAAAAATCTGACCCCTCGTGTTAGCCATTTCTGCCCTGGGAAATAGTCACTGGCTATCGACTCTATCTATGCCTCTCATTATCTTGTATACCTCAATTAGGTCCACTGTCCTCCTCCTTTTCACGAATGAAAAACGGCCGAGCTCAGTCAAACTCTCTTCATAGGATAAGCCCTCCAGTCCAGGCAGCATCCTGGTAAACGTCCTCTGAACCCTCTCCAAAACATCGACATATTTTCTATCATAGGGCGACAAGAACTGGAGGCAGTATTCCAAGTGCAGTCTAAACAAAGTTTTATAGAGCTGCAACAAGATCACCCGACTCTTAACCTCAATCCCCTTGTTAATGAAAGCTAATACGCCATATGCTTTCTTAAAAGCCCTGTCCACTTGGGTGACACCTTTATGGGATTGATGTACCTGCATACCAAGATCTCTGTGTTTCTGCCACTGCCAAGAATCCTATCCTTATTCCTGTACTCAGCATTCAAATTCGACCTTTCAAAATGCAACATCTCGTATTTATCTCTGTTGAAATCCATCTGCCAACTCTCAGCCCATCTCTGCATCCTGTCAATGTCCCGCTGCAGCCTACACAGCCCTCTATACTGTCTGTGACACTCCAAACTTTGTGTCGTCTGCCAACTTACTGACCCATCCTTCAATCCCCTCATCCAAGTCATTAATAAAAATTAAAAACAGTCAAAGCCCAAGGACAGAGACCTGTGGAACGCCACTCACCACAGACTTCAGGCAGAATATTTTCCTTCTACTACCACTCACTGCCTTCTTTTGGCCAGCCAATTCTGTATCAAGAAAGCTAAGTTTCCCTGTATCCCAGTCCTCCTGACCTTCTGAATGAGCCTGCCATAGGGAACCTTACCAAATGCCTTGCTGAAGTCCACATACACCACATCCACATCTCGACACTCATCAACTTTTTTAGTCACATCCTCAAATAACTCGAAAAGGTTTGTGAGGCATGACTTGCCCCTCACAAAGCCGTGTTGACTGCATTTAATTGATGGTCATAAATACTGTCCCTCGGAATCCTTTCTAATATCTTGCAGACCACATACGTGAGACTTATTGGTCTGTAACTGCCGGGGGTTTCCCTATTTCGTTTCTTGAAGAGAGGAATTACATTTCCCTCTCTCCAGTCCTCAGGTACGGCTCCAGTGGAGAGTGAGGATGCAAAGATCTTCGCACGTGGCGAAGCAATCGCATTTCTGGTTTCCCAAAGCAGCCGAGAACAAATCTGGTCCGGGCCAGGTGACTTGTCAATCTTAATGTTTGACAAAATTTTCAGCACATCAGCTTCCTCTATCTCTATCCATTCCAGCATGCACACCTGCTCTTCAAAGGTTTCATTCACTACAAAGTTCGTTTCTTTCGTAAGGACAGAAGCAAAAACCTCATTTAGGGCTTCCCCTACCTCTTCAGACACCACACACAAATTCCCTATGCTATCCCTGATCGGCCGTACACTTTCTTTGACCATTCTCTTATTCCTCACAAATGTGTAAAATGCCTTTGTGTTGCCCCTAATCCGATCTGCCAAGCCTTTCTCGTGTCCCCTCCTGGCTCTCCTCAGACCATTTTTGAGCTCCTTCCTTGCCTGACTGTAATCCTCTACAGCTGAGCTTGACCCTAGCTTCCTCCAATTTATGTAAGCCAACTTTTTCCTTTTGACGAGAAGCTCCACTGCTCTCGTCATCCAAGGTTCCTTTATCTTACCACTTCTTGCCTGTCTCAGAGGGACATATTTATTCATCACTTGCAACAACTGTTCCTCAAACAGTCTCCACATGTCTATAGTGCCTTTACCATGGAACAATTACTCACAATCCATGATTCCTTACTCATGTCTAATCGCATCATAGTTGCCTCTTCCCTAATTAAATATCCTCCCATTTTGCCTAATCCTCTCCTTCTCCATAGCTATGTAGAAAGTGAGGCAGTTGTGTACACTGTCAGCAAAACGCTTTCCTACCACAAGATCTGACACATGCCCCGGCTCGTTTCCGAGCACCAAGTCTAGAATGGCCTCTCTCCTTGTCCGCCTGTCAAAGTACTGAGTTAGCAAACCCTCCTGAAAACACCTTAAGAAAAAAGCTCCATTCAAATCTTCTGCTGGAAGGAGGTTCCAACCAATATTGGGAAAGTTAAAGTCACCCATTTCAACAACCCAACTACGTCAAAACTTTTCCAAAATCTGCCGATCTATACTTTCTTCCATTTCCCTGGTTCTATTCGGGGGCCTGTCATAAACCCCTAACGAGGTGACTGCTCCCTTGCTGTTCCTAATTTCCACCCATACTGACACGGTAGGCAGGTCTTCCTCGACAATGGAAGCTTCTGTAACTGTGATACCCTCTCTGATTAGTAGTGCTACACCCCCTCCTCTTTTCCACCCTCCCTATTCTTTTTACATGTTCTAAACCCTGGAACATCCAGCAACCATTCCTGCCCATGAGAAACCCATGTCTCTGTTATGGCCACAACATCATAGCACCAGCTACTGATCCATGCTCTAAGTTCGTCACTTTTATTCCTGATACTCCCTGCGTTACAGCAAACACACTTTAACTGATCCCTTGGTTCCGTCCCAGCAAATTCCTTCCCACTAGCTGGTCTACCTCTTCCTTAAGCTGCATCTGCACCAACTCTCACCTCCGGTATACAACTCAGGTTCCCAACTCCCTTCCATAATAGTTTAAACCCTCTCGAACGACTCCAGCAAACCTTCCACCCAGGACATTGGTCCCCTTCCAGTTCAGATGCAACCCGTCCTTCGTGTTCAGGTCCCAGATTCCCCCAGAAGGCATCCTAATATCTACATATATGAAGCCCTCCCCCCTACACCAGCTGCGCAGCCACGTGTTAAGCTGCACCCGCTCCCTGTTCCTCGCCTCGCTATCTCGTGGCACCGGTAGTAAACTAGACAACACTACTCTTTTCGTCCTGCTTTGCAGCTTCCATCCTAACTCCCTGAAGTCACTTTTTATATCCTCAATCCTTTTTCTGACTTTATCATTAGTGCCAATATGTAACACGATTTCTGGCTGTTTGCCCTCCCCTTTTAGGACCTTATACACCCGATCGGAGATGTCCCGGACACAGGCACCAGGGAGGCAACATACCTTCAAAAAATCCTGATCCTGACCACAAAATCTCCTGTAAATTCCCCTAACTATCGAGTCCCCTACCACGAGTACTTTTCTATTCTGCCCCCTTCCCTTCTTTGCCACAGTATCAGGTCAGTGCCAGAGAACTGACTACTATGGCTTTCCTCTGGTAGGTCATCCCCTTCAGCAGTATCCAAAACGGTATACTTATTGCTGAGGGGAATGTTCACAGGGGAGCTCTGCACTGTCTATCTGTCCCCGTTCCTCCCCCTTACTGTAACCCATCTATTGGTTCGTCGTGCTCGAAGAGCACAGCAGTTCAGGCAGCATCCAAGGATCTTCGAAATCCACATTTCGGGCAAAAGCCCTTCATCAGGAATAAAGCTTTATTCCTGAGGTAGGGCTTTTGCCCGAAACATCGATTTCGAAACTCCTTGGATGCTGCCTGAACTGCTGTGCCCTTCCAGCACCACTATTCCAGAATCTGGCTTCCAGCACCTGCAGTCATTGTTTTTACCTCATTGATTTTAACCCTACTGCGAATCCTCTTGCAAGGATGCCAGCCTTGAAGAAGTTTTCCTCCTCTCTCTACAAGAATCTCAGGGAGTTCCTCTCCCACTGCAACTCCCAGGTCATTTCCTCTGCCCTGAAGCTCTTCAATCGTGTCGTGAAACAAACTCGCCACCACAGCCACATTTGCTTCCTCAGTGCCTGCCTCCGTAACCAACTCATCCCACACGGACTCTGGACCACTTTTGAACCAGCAGAGTTCGGTTCTGGACAGGACAAACAGTACAGACTACAGATTCAAAAACGGCAGCAACAGTTCTCCTTCAAGATCGTCCGCTCCACTCTTGCAGCAATGCACCGGCACCTAACCTCTCTACAGTCAGCCCTGCCTCAGCTGAGGGCCACACACTCTCAGAATGGCAAAGGACCCACTCTGTACTACATCCTCAGGAGAAGTCATACTCTCAACTAACAATATTTCAATTCCCTTTCTTCCTGATGAAGGGCTTTTGCCCCAAACGTCGATTTCGAATCTCCTTGGATGCCGTCTGAACTGCTGTGCTCTTCCAGCACCACTAATCCAGAATCTGGTTTCCAGCATCTGCAGTCATTGTTTTTACCTCATTGTTTGGAACCCATCTATCCTTTTCCTGAGCCTTAGGATTGACCAACTCCCGGTAACTCCTCTCAATTATCCCCTCAACCTTCCGAATGATCCGTAGTTCATCCAGCTCCAGCTGTAATTCCCTAACACAGTTTTCAAGAAGCTGGAGTTGGGTGCACTTCCCGCAGATGTAGCCAGCGGAGACGTGTGCCATGTCTTCCACCTGCCACATTGTGCAGGAGGAGCAAGCAACTGCCCTAGCATCCATACCCCACTTATCTGAACACCCACTCAGTACTAAAGTAGAAAGCTGAGTCCAAGTTGCTATAAAATTAATAACAAACTTATATTCAATACAGGAAGTTTAGAATGAACCTTACCGTATTAACTCGGTTAAAGGAAGAGGGCGGGTGGGAGTCACGACAGTTGTAGAATCTCAGGTTTAGCCGCCTTGCTGATATATATGGTCACTGCTTTCCTTCCCGGCTGCCCCACTGGTCCTCGTTAATAATCAGTGGGAAATTGAAAAACATATTTAAAGGGACATTGCAGTTATCTATAATCATAAGTTTGCAATGACAGGGATTTTTAACTTTTCAAAGATAGATTGGGACGAACATATTGCTAAGAGCTTGGATGAAAAAAAAATCTGTTAAGTATGTACGTGATGTTTTTTTTCTGATTCATTGTCCAAATGATGGCATGGCGGCTCAGTTCTTAGCACTGCTGCCTCACAGTGTCAGTGACTTGCGTTCGATTCCAGTCTCGGGAGACTGTGGAGTTTGCACGTTCTCCCTCCTTCTGTGTGGGCTTCTGGGTGATTCAGTTTCCTCCCACAATCTAAACGTGATGAGATTACAGAGTTGAAACAGGCCCTTTGGCCCAACAAGTCCACAACGCCCCACCGTAGCACAACCCACCCAGACCAATTCCCCGACATTTACCCCATTCACCTTACATTATGGGCAATTTATCATGGTCAATTCGCCTAACCTGCACATTTTTGGATTGTAGGAGGAAACCGGAGCACCCAGAGGAACCCCACGCAGACGGGGAGAATGTGCAAACTCCACACAGAGAGTCGCCTGAGCCGGGAATTGAACACGCATCTCTGGCGGTGTGAGGCTGCAGTGCAAACCACTGGGTCACCCACAATTTATTTTGATAAATTAGCCATGCAAAATTGCCGACGGTCTTCAGGCATATGTAGGATAAGTGCGTTAGTCAGGGTCAAAAATAAGGTAGAGGATTTGGTCGGGGTAGATTTGTTGTGCCGTAGGGCGTGCTTCTATGCTGTAGGGATCCGAATTCTATGCGGATGCACAGACTAGACAAGGAGTAAAGTTTGACTTTGTGTTCGTAAATAACGCAGCGCAATTGACCTCGATGTCAGTGAAGGATTACTTTGGGGCCAGAGACCACAATTCTCTTGGTTTAAAATAGTCATAGAAAAGAATAGACCGGATCTAAAAGCTAAAGCTCTAAATTTGGATGAGGGCCAATGCTGTAGGTACAAGGCATGAACTATCAATATTGATTGGGGTGATTATTCAGAGATAAAGGGACGGCTGCAAAGTTCGAACATAGGAACATAAGAATAGGATCAGGAGTGAACCATCAGGCATCTCAAGCCTGCTTCACCGTTCATAATATCATTTCACGCCCTCAGCTATAGTTCTAATTCCTACACTGGGAAAAAAAATGCGTCTCAAGAAAGTAGCCTCAACCGCTTCACTGGGCAGAAAATTCCACTGAATCACGGCCCTTTGAGTGACGAAATTTCTCCTCAAATCAGTCCAAAATCTGCACCCTTGATTTTGACGCTATGCTCTCTTGATCACCAGCCTCCCTGTTTCTATGTTTTTTTTGGAAATTCGACTTGCCTTTTTCGAATTTCCAATGAGTACAGTCCCAGACTACTCATAAGTCAAATCTCTCAATTGCAGGATCAACGAAGTGAGCCATCACTGCACCCCCACCAGTGACAGTATATCCTTTCTCCAGAAGGAGACAAACTGAACAGAGTCCTCCAGGTGTGGGCTCACAAACACCTTATACAGCTGAAGCATAACCTCTTTGTTTTTAAACTGCATCTCTATAGTAATAAAGGACTACATTCCATTTGCTGACCTCCATGTTGCACTTGCAAACAAAAGTCTTGTGATTCATGCACAAGGATAGACAAGAGTCCCTGAACAGCAGCATGGTGAATTTTTCACCATTTCAATAATAGTCCATTTTGCTGTTGTTCCTACCGAAATAGATGACCCCACATTTACCAACCTTGTACGGAACCGTGCCTGCTCACTTAACCTATCTATATCCCTCTCCAGACTTCCAGTGTTCTCTGCACACTTCGCACTATTATTCATTTTAGTGCCGGCTCACACTCCAGATACTCTACACTCGGTCAATACATGCAAATCATTTCTGTAAGTTGTAAACAATTTTAAACACCACACTGATTCCTGAGGCAGACCACTAACCACTAATCGCCTTCCAAAAAAAAATTCTTTGATTTCTGTTAGTGAACCAATCCACTATGCTCATCCATCGCCTGTACCACTTATGCAGCAATGTCACGTTTACAATGATGTGGATGAGGCAGACTGGGATAAACAAAGTTCAAAATCACCCAATTCCAGTTTATAGTCCAACAGGTTAATTTGGAACCATTCGCTTTCAGAGCGCTGTTCTTTCATCAGGTGTGTGTGGACGATAAGATCACAAGACACAGAATATTAAGTAGACAATGACAATGTCACAATATAATATATTCAACAGACCGGGATTATTAAATATTTTATCTTTTAGAAAGGGCTGCATCTTTCTTGTCATTAATATGCAAATCACAGAACTTCCTTTCAGTCAGCTTCTCGAGGTAACATAAGGTTTTATAAATAAATATAATATCTCAGCTCAGATAATGCATTAAAGGAGTCAGTTCATAGTCTGTGTCGTCTTCTGTGTAAGAATGGTTCAACATCCAAAGTTGAACTTTCAAAAAATGACTGCCTGCAATGACTGCCTGTACACTGTTTTTTTTTCCAGAAAGTAGAATGCGTATACAAACATGATTCTGAAAATACAAATTCATCCCGTAGATGTATGTGTGCGCTCGCGCATGAGAGAAAATGTGAGTGTGTGACCATGACTGTGAGAGCACATGAGAGAATGTGTGCTTGAGAGTGTGAAAACTTGGTAAAGTATGTGATTGTGATGCAGTATAAGCCTGTGAGAGGGAGTGTATATGGGTGTGAATGTGTGGGTTACATGTATGTGTGTGTCTGTTAGAGAGAGAGAGAGGGTCTGCGTGAGTGTGTGAGTATGTAAGAATGTGTGTGCTTGTGTGTGTGTTTGTGTGAGTGCCCAAGAGAGAGCATGTATAGTGGAATGGGGTCATCTGTAGAGTCCCCACGTATACCCACCGTGAACGGAGCAGGAACTCATGTGACTCGGACAACATCGTCTGCCTCAAAATAGATCTTGGGTTCATGTCGCACACCAAGTAACCTCACTAAACGCACACAAGCATACATACACACAATGTTACATATAAGCACGCAGACCCTCCATCTCATACGAACACAAATACACACCCTCACACTCAAGCACACACCCGCACCTCCGCTCATAGGGTTATGCTAAATCAAAACCCCACACATAATATACTAAATTTTCACACATGCAAGCACACACTCTGTCACGTGCTCTCACACGTACATGCTCTCGTTCTCTCCCTCTCTCAAACACACATGCACGAACACTCACGCACAAGTTTATGGGGTGAATTTGTATTTGCAGAATTGTATTTGCATATATGTTCTATTTTGTGTAAAAATGTACAATCTGCAGGCAGTCAATGCAGGCAGCAAATTTCCAGTAATACATTGTAAAATCCACTTTGGTAATCGCACTAGTCTGATTCAAGATTGGGATGCAGATGAGACCTGACAAATTTAATGTATTGTCTGAGCTAAGATGCCATATTTTATTATAAAACCTTAAGCAATCACGAGAAGTTGTCTGAAAAGAAGTTCCGGTATTTAAATATTAATGAACCAAAACATGCAACCCGTTCGAAAAGACGAAAGACTCAAAAATTCAGGTTTGTTCAATATCTCCAGGTATTAATTCTGTGTCTTAGATATTATGCTCCACACCGCTTGATCAAGAAGCTGTGCTCCGAAAGCTTGTGTTTCCAAATAAATCTACTGGACTATAACAAAATGAGAGTGAATTATAGCCTTATCGATTGACTGTTGAAAACCAGATCTACCAACTCTATCAGTTCCCTAGTTCTCTATCGCGCATTTAATGTATGCAAATCATTTCAATACATTAGGTATACTGTCTTTCATGAATCCATGCGGTCTCTGCACGATGCAACTATTTCTATTCAGGCTTCTTGTTATTCTTGCTCAATACACTTATGGATTTTCCCACCACAGAGGTTAATTTAATGGGCCTATTGTTACACGCCGTTTGTCAATCACCATTTTTAAAATAGTGATAGATAGAACATAGAACAATACAGCGCAGTACAGGCCCTTCGGCCCTCGATGTTGCGCCGATCAAAGCCCACCTAACCTACACTAACCCACTATCCTCCATATACCTATCCAATGCCCGCTTAAATACCCATAAAGAGGGAGAGTCCACTACTGCTACTGGCAGGGCATTCCATGATCTTACGACTCGCTGAGTGAAGAACCTACCCCTAACATCAGTCCTATATCTACCCCCCCTTAATTTAAAGCTATGCCCCCTTGTAATAGCTGACTCCATACGCGGAAAAAGGTTCTCACTGTCAACCCTATCTAACCCCCTAATCATCTTGTACACCTCTATCAAATCACCCCTAAACCTTCTTTTCTCCAAAGAAAACAACCCCAAGTGCCTCAGCCTTTCCTCATAGGATCTTCCTACCATACCAGGCAACATCCTGGTAAACTTCCTCTGCACCCGTTCCAGTGCCTCCACATCCTTCCTATAGTATGGCGACCAAAACTGCACACAATATTCCAGAAGCGGCCGCACCAGAGTCTTATACAACTGCAGCATGACCTCAGGACTCCGGAACTCAATTCCTCTACCAATAAAAGCCAGTACGCCATATGCCTTCTTCACTGCACTATTTACCTGGGTGGCAACTTTCAGAGATCTGTGTACATGGACACCAAGATCCCTCTGCTCTTCCACACTACCAAGTAGTCTACCATTAGCCCAGTAATCCATCTTTTTATTACTCTTACCAAAGTGAATCACTTCACACTTAGCTACATTGAACTCCATTTGCCACCTTTCTGCCCAGCTCTGCAGCTTCTCTATATCCCGCTGTAACCTGCCATATCCTTCCTCACTGTCTACAACTCCTCCGACCTTCGTATCATCCGCAAACTTGCTCACCCAACCTTCTAACCCTTCCTCCAGGTCATTTATAAAAATGACAAACAGCAATGGTCCCAAAACAGATCCTTGCGGAACACCGCTAGTGACGGCACTCCAAGATGAATCTTTGCCATCAACTACTACCCTCTGTCTTCTTCCAGAGAGCCAATTCCTAATCCAAACCTCCAACTCACCCTCAATGCCATATCTCTGTATTTTCTGCAGTAGCCTACCATGGGGGACCTTATCAAACGCCTTACTAAAATCCATATATACTACATCTACCGCTTTCCCCTCATCTACCTCCTTCGTCACCTTCTCAAAGAATTCAATAAGGTTTGTGAGGCACGACCTGCCCTTCACAAAACCATGCTGACTATCCTTGATCACATCATTCTTATCCAGATGTCCATAAATCCTATCCCTTATAATTCTCTCTAAGACTTTGCCCACAACAGAAGTGAGACTCACTGGCCTATAGTTACTAGGATTATCCCTACTCCCCTTCTTGAACAAGGGAACCACGTTTGCTAGCCTCCAGTCCTCTGGCACTACTCCTGTAGACAAAGAGGACACAAAAATCAAGGCCAATGGCTCTGCAATCTCCTCCCTTGCTTCCCAGAGAATCCTAGGATAAATGCGATCAGGCCCAGGGGACTTATCTATTTTCACCCTTGCCAGAATTTCCAACACCTCTTCTCTACATATCTCAAAGCCATCCATTCTACTTATTCGTGCCCCAGTATTCATATCGACAACAATGTCCTGTTCCTGAGTGAATACTGACGAAAAGTATTCATTCAGCGCCTCCCCACAGTAGATGATTTCCAATCTGCTACAAACACCGCAGCTCCCCTGAATTTGGTAAATGACCATCAGAGTATCTGTTATCTCCCCCCACCATCCATTTTAGATCCTTTGGATGCATTCAATCAGGTCAGGAAACTAGGCTACCTTTAGCTTGTCCAACACGATTGTTTCGAAATCATCACCTGCCATTGCTTCCACAGGCCTTCAAAAATGACACAACAAAAGTACAGAGACAGTATGGTCCTGTAAAAGTGAAAGAAATGCTGGATGACTTGAGAAATTGAGGCAGTGGTCAAGAAAAATGCTTACGTCTCGGTATTAACAGCTGGAATGTTTCATGCCCGAGTTATGTGAACACTAGTCAGGAGGTGTGGCGCAAGGTACAACAGAAAAAAACAAAGAAGTGCAAGAAAGTCAAAGTTACAGTAGCTATTGGCGATTGCAGTATGCAGGTGAACTCAGAAAATCAGGTTGGTCGTGGCTTGCAAGAAAAGCAGTTTGTGGAATGTCGACAAGATGGCGTTTTGGAGCAGCGTATGGTGGAGTCGAATATGGAACAGCACTATTGGATCTAGTTTCGTGCAACGAGACAGACTTGATAAGGGAGCTTAAGGTGAAGGAACCCTTAGAATGCAGAGTAAATAATATGATAGAATTTATCGTGCAATTTGAGACATGGAGCACCGAATCAGAGGTGACGGTTTCACAACTGAATAAAAGCAATGACAGAGGTATGAGGCAGGAGCTGGGTGGAAATGACTGGGAGAGGGGCCTAATATCAATGACAGTGGAACAACAATGGCAGGAGTTTCTGGGAGTAATTGAGGAGACACAGCATCGTTTCATCACGAGGAACAAGACTCACGGTGCAGGTAGGATGAGACGGAAAAAAAGAGACTGCATATAATGTGACGAATTGAAGCGAGAAAGCGAAGGACTTGGAAGCTTAAAAGAAGCAACAAAGAGCAACAAGAAAATAATAAATGAAGGAAAGAATTAAATATGAGGGATAGCTAAACAGTATTATAAAGGAAGACTGTCAGAGTTTATGTAGACATACATAGGGTAAAAGAGAATCAAATGCTGGACATTAGGCCCTTCAAATATCATGCTAAGAAGAGATAATAGTGGGAAACAAGGAAATGGCTGAGGAACTGAACATTCACTACACGCTAGTCTTCACGGTGAAAGTAATGTCCCAAAAAAGCAAGACAGCCGAGGACAGAGCTGAGCATGGTAGCTAGGTTATACCACGGGGAAAGTAAGGACTGCAGGTGCTGGAGATCAGTGCTGAAAATGTGTTGCTGGAAAAGCGCAGCAGGTCAGGCAGCATCCAAGGAACAGGAGAATCGACGTTTCGGTCATGAGCCCTTCTTCAAGAGCCATTCTTCAGCAGCCCTTCCTGAAGAAGTGCTCATGCCCGAAACGTTGATTCTCCTGCTCCTTGGATGCTCCCTGACCTGCTGCGCTTTTCCAGCAACGCATTTTCAGCTTATACCAAGGGGAGGCAATGGATGTTATCCACCTGGATTTCAAGAAGGCCTTCAACAAGTCCCACGCCCAAAGCTGCTGAGTAAGACAAAGGACCATGTTGTTCGAGGCTAGGTGCGAGCACGGAAATAAGATTGGCTATCTGACAGAAAACAGTCAGTTTGGATAAAATGATCTTTCTCAGAATAAGAGGCAGTGAGAAACACAATTTTTGGGGGTCACAATTTTTGACTTTATACTTAAAGGACATAGATGAAGGATCTGAGTGCCTTCTGGTAAGGTTTGCAGATAATATAAAGATGTGTAGAGGGACAGATTGCATTGAGGAGACGGGGAGGCTGCAAAAGGATTTTGGAAGGTTAGGGCAGTCGTGCAAAGATGTGGTAGGTGGACCACAAGGTAGTTAAGTCTGAGGTCATTCACTTTGGTAGGAAGAAGAGAAGCATTGAATATTTTCTAAATGGGGAGAAAGTTCACATTCTGAAGTGCAAAGAGAATTGGGAGTTCGAGATCAGACGTCTCTCGACGTACAGTTTGAGTCAATAGTTATGAAGGCAAATGCAATGATGCCACTCATTTTGAGAGGAATTGAATGTCGAAGCAGGGATGTATTTCATTGGCTGTATAGGGCTTTGTTCACACTATATTGGAGTACTGTGTACAATTTTAGTCTAAATATATCAGCAATTATTTACTGACCACGGAGCAGATTGAGAGAATGTTTAAAACATTGTTCCAGAAATGAAAAGCTTAACAAATGATGAAAGTTTGAGGACTCTGGGTGTATAGTCAATGGAATCTTGAAGAATGAGGGGGAATCTCACTGAAACTTACAGAATGCTGAATGGCCGAGAAAGAGTGGAAGTTGGGAAGATATTTCCATTGGCAGGAGAGACTCGGACTAAGAAGACCTGGCTTTACGGTACAGGAAAACCTTTCAGAACAGAGATTCGGAGACATTTCTACAGCCAGCGAGTAGTAAGTATATGAAATTCATTGCCACAGAAGACTGTCGAGGCCAGGTCATTGAGTGTAATTAAGATCAAGTTAGATAGGCTCTTGATTGCTATTGGGATCACGTGTAAAGGGTAAAAAGCGGGAGAATGAGGTCGAGAAAGTTTTCAGCCATGATTTAATGGTGGATCACACTCGATGGGCAGCAATTGGTCAATTGGCTTGCTATACCAGGTGAGTTTATTGGATAAAGTGAGTCTCCAGAGAAGTTTAAAGGTGGGAGGAATATACTCGTGGGAAATCAGGAGTGCAAAAGGAACATGAAATAGCTTTGGAAAAGAGGATTAAGTAGAATCATAAGAGTTTCTCCAAATACTTTCTGGACAATAGAGAAACGATTCACAGAATAGGTGCCCGAAAAGGTCAACAAAACTGTCAGCGCAAGCGCAGATGGTGTGAGAGACAATATATGAGTATTTCGTGTCAGTTTCTGCTGGAGAAGGAATTGAAAGCTAGAGGATTTGAGGAAATAAGAAAAGATACCTTTTAAAGTGTTCCTTTTACAAAGAAGGATGTGCTGGATGCCTTAAACACACAAAGTTAGATATGTCCCTCGGAGCTGCTCAAGAGTATCCCGATGACTGATTAAATCACTGGGAACTTTATGGAAAGTGATTGCTGGGCTTCTGGATGAGATCTTTGTATTATCAATAGCCAGAGGTGAGGTGTCAGATGCCTGCTGCCATTATTTTAGAAATATGGTCAGGAAAGTTGAGGGAATAATGGACCAGTGAGTCTAAAGTGAGTATGAGTGATTTGTTGGAAGGGATTCTGATCAACAGGATTTACATGTATTTAGAAAGGCAAGGAATGATTAGGAATAGTCAACGAGGCCCTGTGCGTGGAATTTATGTCTTCCCAATTTGATTGAGTTTCTTGATGAAGTGAGAAAGAATATTTGTAAAGGCAGAGTTGCAGACATTATCAATGTGGACTTCAGAAAGACGTTCATTTGGGTTTCACATACCAGACCTGTTAGTAAGGTTGCACAACATGAAATACAGGAAAACATTTGCATACAAAATTGGCTTGAAGGCAGGAAACATATGGTAGTGGTGATCGTTAGCTTTTTGGGCTGGCAGACTGTGAGGAGCAGTGTGCTACAAAGCTGGATGCTGAATGCACATTTATACTTTTCCATGAACATAACTGATTAGGATGTGATCATAGGAGTTTTGATTTCCAGGTGACACTAAAACCAGAGGTGCAGTGGGCAGCAAAGATTACTTCAGAGTACAAAGGGACTTTGATCAAATGAGCCAATGGGCTAAGGTGTTTCAAATGGCGTCTAATTTAGATAAGTGTGAGGCTTGCAAAGGCATATTAAGGCAGGTCTTATATATTTTATGATAATGTCCTCGAGAGTTTTGCGGAACAAAGAGAAGTTGAGATGCAGGTTCACTGTTCCTAGAAAATGGAGTGACAGGTGCATACGAAGGCATTTAGTACGCTTGCTATCACTGGTCAGTGCACTGAGTATCGGAATTGTGATATCAAGTTGCAGCTGTACAGGGCATTGTTTCACCGACTTCCTGAATTCTGCTCTCTGGTCTGGTCTCTGTGCTATAGGAAAGATGTTGTAAAATTTGGAAGAGGTCAAAAAGGTTTTGCCAAGATATTGCCAGAGTTGAAGGATTTGAGCTCCAGCGAGAGGCTGATTAGGCTGGGTCTGTTTTTTCCCTGGGGCATCGGAGACTGAGGGGTGACCTTATTAAAATTTATAAAACCATGACGAGTGTGGATCGGCTGAAGGGTCAGTGTATATTTCCCGGGATGTTGTATTTCAAAACGACAGTGCATTTGTTGAAGTGGGAATAGATTTTAAAATTATCTAAGGGGCAATGTTTTAAAACTGAGGGTGGTATGTATATGGAATGAGCTCCCAGAGGAAATGGCGAAGGTGTACAGTTAGGCATCTGGTTGATTTCATGACTAGGAATGGTTTTACGGGGTATGCACCAAATGAAGGCAATTAGGGCTGCATTAATTAAGGATATCGTATTGGCATGGACGAGTTGACCCAAAGCGTCTGTTCATTTGCTGTATATTTTTTATAACACCAAGAAATTAAAACTATGATGAGTTCGTCTTTTCTGGAGAGGTAGCAGAAGGTCAGATAATTGTCCTTGGAGCTGAAAATGTCAAGCAGTGTTCTCGTCACGGTGCAGATTTGTTTCTAAAGGATTTAATTTGAGAAACTAACTTTATCACCATTTTTATAAACCATTTTCTGGTTATTGATCAATAATGCAGTGTGAAATTGTGAAGATATTTATACTTCGTAGGTCCTGACCATCTGAAACAGTCAATGGCAGCTGGACACAGATTCAACAGTTATTCTCAAAAGAGTTTTGGAACTTAACTTTGTAAGTAAACATTTGGTGGGGTATCGGCAAATGAGTTAGAATAGATTTGCAGTATCTATATGATAATTATGGAGAGGGATAGAGACAGATGGCGTGGGAAAGTATTTAATTGCTGAATTACAATGTTAGTAGGCAGGATCTGGGGCGCCTCAACAAGGAACAGGAAAATACACAACAGAAATTTGGAAGTTGTTTCAGAAGCAATCGTTGATCTTGCTGAAGAGATCTGTGCCACAGAGGGAAGGAAGGACTATTCGGGTGAAGGAACTTTGGGTGGCAAGGGGTCGAGATCATCGAGTCAGGAGGAAGAAGGAAGCTTCCCAAAGTTTGAGAAGGCAAGGATTCGACAGGAATTTACTAAGTAACAATGTAACCAGGAAGGAACTGAAGAATAGAATTGGGAGAGCTAGAAGAACCATAAAAGAGCCTTTGGAGATTAGGATAAAGGAAAAACAAACATTTCACACTGATGTGAGGAACAACAAGATTGCCAGAATGAGGGGAGGGCCGATTAGAGATCATGGAGGGAACTTGTGCCTGGAGCCGGAGAAGGGAGAAGAGGTTCTTAATAAGTACGTGGCATCTATATTCACTAGTGAGCGGGACTTTTGGTTCGCAATTTCAGCGAAATATTTGATGTTAAGAAGGACAATGTCCAGATAATATTGGAAAAAAAGGAAGTGTAGACATGTCCACTAGGCCAGACTTAATATAGGCAGGTTTTCCACAGCAAGTGAGGGAATTACAGAGAAGTCCATTTTGCATCTGTACTGTCAAAATTCTGGAGAGTTCTATGTGAGACATGATTTATGATTAATTGGAATATCATCGCTTGATTTGAAATAGTCAGCGTGGCTTTGTGAGGGGCAGGTCTAACCTCACAAGCCTAATTGAAGTATTTGAGATTGTGACAAAGCATATTGATGAAGACAGAGCAGTTGATGTGATGTACATGATTTCTAGCAAGGCGTTTGATAAGATTTCCTATGGTAGGCTTATTCAGAAAGAAAGGAGGCATGGGCTATCAGGCTGTCTGTATACAGAATTGGCTGGCTCATAGAAAGTATTCAGCCTGGAGCTCCTTGACCAGTGATATTACGCAGGGTTCTGCTCCAGGAACTCTGCTTCTTGTGACTTCTGTAAATGTCTTGGCTGAGGAAGTAGAAGTGTGGCTTAGTACGTTTGCCAATGACAGGATGGTGTGGGAGAAATGGTGAAATTGGAAGGTTGTTGTAGGTTGCAATGGGTCATTGACATTGATGCAGAACAGACTGAGAATGCGCAGATGAAATTCAGCCCCTGTGCTCTCTGATACTGCCCCATGCACTGTGAATGAAGAAGCTCATGACAGAGCGGAGAGAGGGAGGACACCACCACTCGAGTCACAATGGAGCCCGGCTGATTGATGACATCTCCAGGGCAATAAGGGGAAGGACGCTGTGGTCCTCCAGCTAATTGAGGTGAATGAATGCCGAGGCCAGCTGGACCATACGGAATCGAGTATTGCAGGCACAGTGTCTCTGTGATGGGGGACTCAGTGAGTGTGAAGGCAGCGAGAGAGACAGCAGAGACAGGGAGAGACATGGGATTGGTGTGGACTGGGAGGATTTATAAATACACAGTGTAGGTTACTCGACCCAAGTTTGAAACTTGCAGTAAATTAAAAGTGGAAGAATTGCGGAGCCTGTAAATCTGAAACCAAGCGAGAAGCTGTTGGCAAGCCTCAGCAGGTCTCGTAGCATCTGTGAGAGCAGTCAAAGATAACGTTTTGGGATGAAGGATGACTGCACAATACTGGGATTTTTTTTCTGCAAAGCAATTCTTGATGTCCCAAAGTGGCATTTTGTACAGACCGTGAAAAGAGAGAAGCGTGCACAACATCAGTGGTTGAAAATGTAATGAGAAGTTCAGTGTGATCAATATTGAGGAAAGTCAAGGCAGGTCTCATGGACAAAATCACTGGAGTCAGGAATGTAGGTACAGCAGTCAGAGCCAATAAGGACACAAGTGTCTTCCTTCTCGGCCAAAGGTAGATAAGGGCCATGCGATTTAGGAGACGAACGATCCATACAGCGAACATCTCTGCAGGCTGAAGGCTGAAAGAGTGGCGTGGCAATCTCTTCCAGAGTGGTTACAATACGGAAAACGTCAACCACAACATGGAGGGTAGTATGGTGGACGGGGGAAGGATCATTAAATGGTGATGAACGGTAGGGAGGGCCTTCTTATACAACGTTTCGAAGTCACATAAGATGAAGTGTGGGAGTGGAAAAGGAAAGGGACAACATTACCTACATAAATGCTGCATTCCAGGAGGTCACCAACCAGGGGTCGGCCTTTCGGTCAAGACTGGAATAAGTGCCGTTGAAGGCAAACAGATGATTGCATTGAATCCCAGTCCAAAAGGTGGTAAAAGAGAAATTAATAGCAGTCTTGTTGGGAACTCTGAGGTTAAGGTTGCTTCCATGAACAGTGGACCGATAAGCAGACTAAGAAAGAAGGATATAGTGACAGCACTTACTGAAAGCAGCTTCCCATGCTGAAAGATGTTTCCTTTTAATGCAAGTCCATCCTCGGGGTGTAAGCATGGCCGTGTAATTGGTGAGAAACAGGGTGGGTGTGTTTGTGAGAGAGAGATATTACGCTGATTGCAATGGAGGCAGGTGATATCCCTGTAGGAGTTTGAGGCACCCACCAACCTAAGGAAACTAAGAGGATACGAAAAGTTGTAACTGCAGCAAAATGACTACGTTGCAATCACCATTCAGCAGTGTCAGGTTCATTAAAAGGTATGGATATGGATCTCAGGGGGAACATTCCATTGGAGTCGATGGGAATATATGTGGGAAGCGAGCAGCTGGTGTGGTTGACGTTTTGAGCAGAAAGGTATGAATTGGAAAGGAAGTGTTGAAATGTAATTCACTTTTGTTCGAAGCCATTAGGCTGTGCAGAGGGCCCCAGTCAAAAATAGTGAGTGAAAAAAAAGATAGCGAAGAGCGTTGTGAAAAGCAGAATAATCAGGCTGAGCAATGTAAAGATAAAAGTTAAAGCTGTATCTCTGCCGGGGTCTTCTGGTGTTTCTCCAGGGTAGCGCTCTTTTCTATTGTGTCCCATGTGTCTTTGACCTTGACTGTTGTGCGGGTGACCTGCAAGACTATGAACGCACCTTTCGATCTAGGCTCCAATATGGCCCACTCCTAATTCTTCGGCTTGGCGTACCCGAGAGTGTGAACTTTAAAGAGTTTTGGTTAACTATTGAAAATGTTTCCCACTTGTCAAACTCTATTGCGGCAGCTGTTTCAGTCATTGGGATTGTTTTGATTAATCCACTAAATACATCTACTATTATTAAATAAAAATCATTACAATGTGAGCGAGGTGATTCTGTAAAAGCAAGTTGTCGACATTCAAACAAAAGAGGCCAAACGTGCAAGGAATGATGCAAAACCTCATGGCATCCCGCAGATAGCAGGTGTCATTTTCATATGCAAGTGAAACATGCTTCAGCAATTTTCCTGAATGTCTGGGTGGCACAATGTTTGTCATATAGTATTCACCATTCTCTCCTTACACAAATATGTAAAATATATGCACTTAATCAACTAAGTTAGGCAGCAGGAAAGAAGGAACGCACAATGTTTGTCATATAGTATTCACCATTCTCTCCTTACACAAATATGTAAAATATATGCACTTAATCAACTAAGTTAGGCAGCAGGAAAGAAGGAACACAAAATTGTCCAGCAGGGGTCACCCACATTTTGGTTTGAATATCGATGGAGAGCCATATTTGAGGCCAGAGTTTGTGCAGTTCAGCACGGGTCTTCCTCTGTGATTTCTGAACGTAACCCAGGTCTGGAATACCTGGCCCCATATTGTCTCTATTCGGGTTTTGCTGGTGACCCAATGTGACCAGAGGTATGGGATGTAAAGCTGCCTGCTTGGTATCAGTATCTGTCGGCTCTTCCTTTGGAGACTGTACTGATTGGATAATTCAGCATTACTAGTAGGCTGCACCCTGGAGGTTTCAAACCCTCAGTGTTCCCACCAGACTCTGTAATCACACCAAAAGCAAAAAGAAGTGTCAGTGCATTTTAACGGATTTCCTTTGGCTCAGCTGCAAGCATGTCACTCCCTGTGTTAGCTCCAAGGTAACATTAAGGACACATCAGTCACGAATGACAACATTTACAATATTAAAGCAAAGACCAGCCATTTGTCCCCACGGGAGTTCGCTGTCTTGTTCCCAGTCCCAAAGTTGCAATCCTGGTGCCTGCCTCTCCCCATCTCCAGGGTCCCATCCGGCAAGTCTTGCTCAGCGTGGTCGCTGGCTGGGGCATCTGAGGTAGGATCCTCCCCCAGTTGGTATCCTGGTCCCCGTCAACACTGTCTGGGCTGACACGCAGCATGTGGGAGCGCTGGACATAATCGCTTTTACCTGTAACTTGCATCGTGGCTCGTTCTGGTTCGGGCCAACCCAACAGAAAATCACAGCTCACCTCATTGGCAACTGGAAGTTCCTGGACACATTCATATTGTTTGTCCGAATCATGTCAGCGACACCACGAGGAAAACATTGCAAAAGCTTAGCGTTAAACAAAGGTGAAACAGCCTTTCATTATTTTTTCAGTTGTGGGCTGTATATAACTTCCATCAGGCAGGTGGCCACATATTTCAATCTTGTAACATAAGTCACTCCTATTCAGGCTACTCCCAGAATTTTCTCCCGTTATGTCTGGATGATCCTATGGAGATGTAGAGCAAATTGTCCTGATTGATCTCGCATTCAGGAGCATGCTTAATTAACATCATTCTGATTCCTCGGATGGCCCCTGGTTTTGGATGGCTCAGAACGTTCATCCCCATGTGGTTGGCTATAAAAACTGGACATTTCATTTTCAAAAGAAGGAAAGGCTTGTCATAAAGGGGTGTGTGTGCTGGGGACAATCAATTGATGTGAGAGGCTCAGCAGTTAGCCAGGAGTAAAATCCCGATCCGTAACGAGATCAGCGTCCTCCCCATCCTCAAATAGGTCGGCATGCTATACATAGATTCGAGATTCTCAGTAGAATGTTAGTTCTTTATTTGACAGGATTGTTGTTTTAACCTTTTTATGTATTGCTCGGCCTTAGTGGCCTTACTCTGCTTCTCATGTTCCTTTATTTTCATCTACCTATTCACAGTCAGGTATGAATATCTCCCAGGTTTTGGGAGTTCCATCTGCTGTACATACCTCTGTCCCCCAATCCTATGCAGAATTACTTGATAGGGCCAGTAAGGCATTTTTCCATTCTTTAATGAACAATGAATTAATATAGCCATGTTTCAACTTAACCTTGAGGCAATGAGACAGGTCACTGACAATGTGTAAAGGAATAAAACCAAGCGATCCTCCTAACTAAATCTGATTTTGTGAGTCAGGGCTAATACAATTGGTAATTAAATATAATAATTAAAATAATCATCATATGTAATTCAGGTGGAATCTGAACAAGTGAATGGCATCAGCATATACTGGAAATTAATTTATTCAAAATACAACACGTAAAATGAAAAAAAATGTACACAGTTTCCAACTCTGAAATCCATTATGATTACCTGGTTCTAGTTTCTGACTTTAAATCCCAGATTAACGTCATTCAGTGGTCTGACCACTCGTAAGTCATTTACAATGCTCTAGGCCGTGAAATGACTCCAGCTGCATGAAAAGGTCTTGTATAGTCACATGGTAACGAAACGCTTCTCATTCACATTCAATGGCCGAAACCATAGACGCAGCTGTTAACAATAGGATATTAATTTTAACATGATTTTCTTTCGCAACATAATGTTGAACTGAAGCTTCAAGTCTCAGTGAGGGAGGGAAATTGATTCAGAATAAAGCTGCGACCATCAACCCATAATCACCAATGAGATGCAGCTACCTTAAAATTTAGCAGAAACAAAAGAGTGCAAAACCAAACAAAAAGAAAAGTGCTAGCATCTTTGTACAGAAAACAATACTGTTAATTTGGGAAATTTTGGGTATATCTTTAAATTATATAAAGTTCATGCAATTCCTCCACTCAATGAGCAAATATTGAGGGTGGAAGTAGTTTTTGCAATGTCATTAGCTTACGTACAGTGTGGAAACAGGCCCTTCGGCCCAAAAAGCCACACCGTCCCGCCCAGTCCCATTCCCCTATATTTACCCCGTCACCAAACACTACGGACAATTTCCCATGGCAAATTCACTAACCTGCACATTTTTGGACTGTGGGAGGAAACCCACGCAGACACAGAAAGAATGTGAAAACTCAACACAGCAGTTGTCAGAGGCGGGAATTGGACCTGGGTCTGCTGGCGCTGTGAGGCAGCTGTGCTAACCACTGTGCCAGCGTGCCTCCCACAAATGCTGGCATTCTAATTAGAAATTGAGCAGAGACCTACTGTCATCCTGGAACAAACTGATTTTACACGTGAGGCCCGCATTTAGTGTTACTGCTTTTACTTTCTTTCGTCAATTCTTTCATTAGTCCAACACGTGGAGGTGAAAGGGGCGAAATTGATCTTTGCAGCAGCATGAAATTATGGGTAGTTTGAGAACAAGTTTATACTGATGTCAAAAGGTGCAGAATCTTAGGGATACTTTTTTAAAAATATTGTAATGTCATCTTCCTCCAAATTAAACTGATGAGAATTTAAATAAGATTAGCTTTATGTAAACTTTAAAACTGATCGGTTCGAAATTGACACCAGGGCACTCAGTACAAAGAACGGCAAGGCTAAAATTTAAATTCACAATCACTAATGGATCCTTAACCTTAAAATAAGTCATCATAAATTCCCAAAATGTAAATTAAATTCCAAACAGTCCAGGATGTCGAGCTCCAAGGAACAAAACACAAACATTCAATCACCAACAACACAGGTGAAATACAACTAAGTCTTTAATAGTGGCCCAATGTCTCCCGAATGCCAAATTTCTTTGAGTCTGAACATCCTGAAGCAAACAACTGTAAGTAATGCAGAATTGTATTGGCGAATTAAAAGTAATGCTGGGAATTTGAGCGAATCGAGCGGCATGGTGGGACAGTGGTTCGCACTGCTGCCTCCCAGCATCAGAGACCCAGGTTCATTTCCCGCCTCAGGCAACTGTCTGCGTGGAGTTTGCACATTCTCCTCGTGTCTGCGTGGGTTACTTCCAACAGTCCAAAAATATGTAGGTTAGGTGAGTTGGTTATGCTAAATTGCCCGTAGTGTTAGGTGTAGGGGAATTCGTCTGGGTGGGTTGCTCTTCGGATGGTCGGTGTGGACTATTGGGCCGAAGGGCCTGTTTGCACATTGTAAGTAATCTAACCTTGAATCATGTAGCGGACTTCATCATGAGTCCAGGGCCTTTCACAAGGGATCTCACCAGTCAGAACCCTGCTGCAAGCAAATTGTTTATTACTAATTTTGTAAAGTGGAAGATGCTTTATCTCGCATCTTCAGTGAGGGCACTAGGACCCTGTTGAGTACTCACACTGCTCACCTGTGACAGAATATCGAGAACTGCATCAGCATTTCGAACAACTTCATTTCATATCACAAACAATAACGGCCACTAACGTGGAAGGACCAGGGTATCTCCTACATTACTTTGGATATGAACATGTCTTTCACGACACTTTCGTGTTTTCCTCGATACAACAACCTGGTGCAAACCGGCTGCTCGGAGACAAAAGATTTAGTTGCCCCCAGGGGCAACCATTCTCTTGCATTTAGAGTTCATGGATCCCATTATCCTGGAAGAAAAGCAAACAGGAATCAAATAACATACACCAAAACAAACAGAGAAAGCCATTGGCAAACCAGGACAAACAAACAATGGTTATAGACAAACTGAAACATAAAACTAAATCGTGATCCTGGTCAACAATTAGTTACAAAATTCGGTATTCTCTCCTACAAAACAATCATACCTCAGCGTCTCATAACAGCCTATAACTACAAGGTAATCCAGCTCTGGACTCACGCTATTTGTGTCAGAGGAGGGACGGCCCCAAACTGCAAGGGGGGTGTTTGGATTGAATCCAAAACTCAACTTCTTTTGCCACAGCCCTTACCTCGTGGTTCAACGTATGCCAAAGTAAAACTCCACCAGTACCTGATCACTAAGGATCAATAACTAAAACTACTCGCCTTTATTGCCACAGTTAAATTCGTGCCTCAGGAACGCTAACTACATGAGCTTCTGTACCCCACTGCCTAACCCCACTCACTCCAGTTCGTGTCTCAAGGTAACAGCACCTGCAGCAGTCACTTCTCCCTTCCAGTCTTGTCGCAAAATCTGCTGATTCAGGGATGTATCACACACACTCGGGGACAAAATTGAAAAGGATCCGGGAAACGTCATGAAATTGAGTTCCAGCTGGCTACACCAACTGTTCGGGATGGAAATAAACTATGCTGCGGGTGACTTGCTCATAGCGGTCCAATTTAGACCAGTAATCACACGACACAAACCTTGAGTTATTGAGGTGACGGGGAGAGGCAAGTCGATCAAATGGTGAAAAGCCACTCCAATGAGATTTAGAGCTACATGATTAAAGAAGTTGCAATCGTTTAACAATTAGCAAATTGTTAACTGCATAATAATGAGCAGTCACGAGCTTCAGTCACGTAGTGTTTGGACAGTGTTGGTTCGTGGCTGATAGGCACGTGTTAGTCCAAAATAGGTCCTTGCAAAAGAGAGGAGTAGCCCCATGCAAGTAAAAATTCGTTTATCAGGTATCAGTACAGCTGCAAATCCAATCATCTTCGCTGACCCTGCGAAACACTTTTTTTTAGCAAGTAGGCACTAAATGAGATTCAAAATAGTTTTCAGGCTTTTAATATGTGACAAAATGGCTGCCCCGAATCTAACAATTCTCCCATACTTCTTTTCAGAACGAAGGCAATACAGCTGCCATTCCCAACAAATTTGAATCCTTGGGCTGGTGCCTGAAGCATCTGATTCCAGGAAAAATATTATTCGCTCATAGAGCGAGTACTGACTTCTCCTTTCAGAATTACAGATTTGCATTGTTTTGCTTAAATGTTTTATATCAATCTTACAAGAATACAAAGGAAGGGCTGCATATTATTTTTAAAACACTACTCACAATAATACATTATATTTAATGACTAAGTGCATTGTAAATT
Organism: Chiloscyllium punctatum; assembly: GCF_047496795.1. NCBI lineage: Eukaryota > Metazoa > Chordata > Chondrichthyes > Orectolobiformes > Hemiscylliidae > Chiloscyllium > Chiloscyllium punctatum. The sequence goes on along the minus strand of NC_092781.1, from coordinate 16,067,955 downwards.
ATTACATGGTACATTTTAGTGCATGTGGATATCTGCACAAGCTAAAAGTGCACAGCCCACATAAAAAAAAGAACACTTTGGTGTATGTTATCTAGATGTTGATTCAGCGATTACAGCAAAGTAATACAGTTCCCTGCACATAGACCTCTTAACTGCATACTTTGCTTTAGTTCTGCACTTGACCTTCAGCTGTTGATTGGTGTGTTATCCTTTGCGGCCACACTTGGAGTGTTACGTACAGTTCTGGTCACTGCAGTATAAGAAGAATGTGGAATCTATGGAAAAGTTTCAGAAGAGATTTACTAGGATGCTGTGTGCTGTGGAGAGAAGATCTTACGAGGAAAGGCTGAGGTCCTTGAGGTTTTTCTCGTTCGAAAAAATAATGTTGAGAGATGACTTGATTGAGATATATAAGATAATCAGAAGGTTAGTTAGATTGGAAAGCGAGCGCCTTTACCTTCGGATAGTGAAGACTCGTACGTGGGGACACAGCTTTCAACTGTAGGGTGATAGAGATAGGACAGATGTCAGATGAACTTTCTTTACTCAGGGAGTAGTAGGGGTGTGTAAACCACTGTATGCAACAGCAGTAGACTAGCCAGATGTTAGGCATTTAAATGTTCTTTGGATAGACACATGGACGAGAATCAATAGTGCAGCTTAGATGAGCGTCAGATTGGTTTCACCGATCAGTGAAATATCCAGGGCCAAAGATTACCTACTGCACTGTATTTGTTTTATGTTCTATGTTCTCTGCTGGAGTTATGTCATCATTGGCATTTGTAGACTATGTCCAGGACTTGTTTCATGGACGTTTCAGCAATGTTTCGCACAAAAATTGATTAACCATTATGAGATTATATTCGGATGTTTTGGAGTGGGTTTTTTGTTCAAAAGTACCATCTCTCAATATTCGAATCCTCATTTTAAGTGTTTTGACTGTTTCTGTGTTAATCAAAAAGTAAGAGCTGCATTGGAGTGATTCGTGGAATATAGGGAGAACTTGTGATTTGGATATAGAACTGGCTCAAAGGTAGAAGACAGATGGTGGTGGTGGAGGGTTACTTCTCAGACTGGAGGCCTGTGACCAGTAGAGTGCGACAACGCTCGCTGTTGAGTCCTCTATTATTTATCATTTACATAAGTTATTTTGATATGAATATAAGAGGTACAGTTAGTAATTTCGAAGATGACAGCTATATTGGGAATGTATTGGACAGTGAAGAATGCTATTTTAAGTTGCAACGGGATCTTGCTCAGAGGGACGAGTGGTAGATGAAGATCAATGTGAGTTCCTGCATTTTGAACAAGCAAATCATGGCAGAACTTATACACTTAATAGTAAGGTCCTACGGAGTTTTGCTGAGGAAGGAAACCTTGGAGAGCAGGTTCACAGCTCCTTGAACCTGTGAACAGAGGTTCGCAGAGTCGCAGTTAGATTGGATAGCGAAGAAGGCGATTGGTCTGCTTTCCTTTCTTGGTCAGAGTATCGAGTAAATATGTTGAACGCTCATGTTGCGGTTGTACAGGACGTTGATTCAGCTATTTTTGGAATATTGCGTGCAATTCCGATCTCCATCCTATCAGAAGAATGTTGTGAAACTTGCAAGGATTCAGAAAATATTGATAAGGATGTGACCAGGTTTGGAGACTTTGAGCTATAGGAACAGGTTGAGAAGGCTGCGTTGTTTTCCTTGGAGCGTTGGAGACTGAAGCATGACCGTATAGAGGTTTATAGAATCATGCGCAGCATTCATAGGATAAATAGGCAAAGTCTTTATACTGGAATGGGGTAGTGTAGAACGGGAGCACATAGGTTAATGCGGAGAGCGGAAAGATGTAAAAGGACCTAAGGGACACCTTTTTCACACAGATGGTCGTGTACACATGGATTGAGCTGCCAGAGGCTGGTACTATTGCTGCATTTAAAAAGCAGCTGGATTGGTATATGAATAAGAAGGGTTTGGAGGGCTATGGGCTGGGTGCTGGCGAGCGAGACTAGATCAAGTTGGGATATTAGGTCAGCATGGATGAGTTGTACGGAAGGGTCTGTTCCTTGCTGTACATATCTATAATTCTATGACGAGATGATGTTACTTCTAGTTTCCTGGATTCTATTTCTACGTGTGCCTTCCTGTTCCTGTCGCGCTCTGTCTCTTTCTATCTGTCACTAATGTTGCAACGCACACATTCTGACCTGCATAATACACAGATTGACCCTTTCACAGTCACCCACAATGTCCCAGATATGAATTTTATCTTCACGCAATGTATTTGGATTCACGAGCTTTGTGTGTCATGCAGTGAAGTGGATGGATAAATATCAATGCAAGTGTGTTCAAATACTGAGTGGAAACTGAAATCCCCGAGGGTGTATCTGACAAACGTATAATGGAAGCGCCAGTTTAAATAATCAAGTGAAAGATCCACAATGTTTTTGTGCTTAACTGAACCATATTGGGAATTGTTAGTTATGTCATGTTGATGTTGGCTTAACAACCAGTAAACATAAACGGGAGAATAATTTCTCAGGGGTGATCTTTAGTACTAGTAGAAGGAGCCACAATTGAACGATTTCACAAGAGAACAGCTATGAAGAAATCATGCATCACTTCCCGTTCACGCAACTTAGCTGTTTTCTGCAATTTTGAAGTGAGGGAGCCGGTGATGGACTGGGGTGGTAAAAGTCAAAAGTCACACGACACGAGGTTATATTCTAACTGATTTATTTGCAAGCGCTAGCCTTCATGGCTGTGGCTTCATCAGCTGACAGCAAGTGACAATGCATCGGATACAGAATTTATAGTCAAATGTCAAAGAGTATTCATGAGGATGGTGCAATTCTAAGATTTTCTTTGGTGTTTCCTAATGCATTCTGAGGCTTTATTATTAAATGTATTAGTACAATTCCTTTCAGCCATTGATATTTCTCCATCCAGGACGCAGATGGGCCTGTGTCCGATTGTATAATGAAAACACGCGTGAATATATAAGTATTTTTCCTCTGTTTTTGCTGTGCTGATACTTCTAGATGATGCTAAAATTGGTTATGGAATAAACAAGAACAAGAAATGAACACGACTTCACTCTGAAAGACCCGTACGAGTACAGCCCATCTAATATGAATAATACCCGGATACTCCAAAAGAAGATCCCCACTTTCTTTGCAAGTTTCAGCTGTAACGATGTGTTTTTGTTGGATCTAAATGTACCGCTCAGTATCGAAAACCCTGCAATATTTGAATAAATTACCTCAATTTTATTCCACTTTAAATTATTTGGCAATTTGGATAACAGCAATGACGTTAAACACAAAATACGAAGTAATGGGATTGAGGGTGATTTAGCGGTTTGGATCAGAAATTGGCTATCTGAAAGAAGACAGAGTGTGATGGTTGATGGGCAATAATCATCCTGTAGCTCAGTTAATCTTGATGTACCAGAAAGATCTGTTTTGTGTCCATTGATGTTTATTATTTTTACATATGACCTGGATGAGGGTGTAGAGGTATGGGTTAGTAAATTTGAGGATGACACTTAGTTTGGTAGAATTGTGGATAATGATGAATGACGTTGTAGGTTACAAAGGGGCATACAGAAGCTGCAGAGCTGGGCTGAGAGTTGGCAAATGGATTTCTTTGCGGACAAATATGTGGTAGTTCACTTCGGAAAGAGGAACAAGAATAAAGAGTACTAGGCTAATGGTAAGTTACTTGGTAGTGTAGGTGAGCAGAGAGATTGCAGAGGGATTGAGTTTCGGAACTATGAGGTCATGTTGCAGCTGTCTAAAATTCTGGTGCAGCAACAATTAGAGGATTGCGTACAGTTCTGGTCACCACGTTGTAGAAGGAAGCGGAAGCTTTGGAAAGGGTTCAGAGGAGATTTACCAGGATGTTGTCTGTTATGGAGGGAAGTTCTTTCGAGGAACGGTTGAAAGTCTTGAAGCTGTTTTCGTTCGAGAGAACAATATTGAGAGTTGACGTAGTTCAGAAATACGAGATATTCAAAGTGTTAGATAGTGTGGACAGTGAGAGACTTTTTTTCTCAGATGGCGATGGCAAGCACGAGAGGGCATAGCTTTAACTTGCGGGGTGACAGATATAGGACAGATCTCAGAGGTAGTTTCTTTACTCACATAGTGGTAGGGGCGTGGAAAGCACGGTCTGCAATTGTAGTAGACTCACCAACTTTACGGGTATTGAAATGGTCATTAGATAGGCATATGGAACGGAGCAAAATAGCGTGGGTTAGTTGGGTTTCAGATTCGTTCCACACGCCGGGACAACATCGAGGGCCTGCACTGTGTTGTGTTGTTTTCTGTTCTAACTTGGACTACATTAACTTTGGAATTTTCAGTGCAGTGCATATCTTTGCTTTCAAAACATTTTGCACATCATGTGATTTTTGCTGGAAGGCTAGAGAATTAAACACTGCCACCAGTCTTCCATAAAGTCAAGAACTTGTTTTCATTGTTTGTAAGAAAAATAAACCTTTATGTATCAATCTTGTTGACCAAATGCAATTGAATTTACCTGGATTCTTCCATGGTTGAGTGTTAACAGTGGCCAGCACTGTTGGCTCACAGCTCTACATACCTGGTTCGGTCCCAGAATTGGATTACTGACCGTGTCAAGTTTACAACTTCTCCATGCATTTTTGTGGGTTTCATCCCATAGTGCAACGATGTGCCTGGTCGATGTGATGATCATGCCAAATCGACCATAATGTGCAGGTTAGGCGGGTTAATCATGGGGAATACAAGGTTTACGAGTTGCGCTGCGTGGGCTGATTGTTGGAGTGATAAGCCAACTTGATGGGGTGAATGGTCTATTTCCAGAATTTGGGGACTGTATGAAACCTGCCGTTTGTGTAATCATTGGCAGGAGGATAACTCCACTGAAATGCTTGACTAGGCCTTTAAACTGTTCAAAACAGTGTTCTTTTCTTCAGTATGTTTATTTTCCCGCTGTTTCAAAATAATCTGGACATGCAACATGGAACATTACAGCGCAGTACAGGCCCTTCTGTTCTCGATTTTGCGCCGACCTGTCATACCAATCTGAAACCCATCTAACCTACACTATTCCATGTCCGTTCATATGCTTGCCCAATGACGACTTAAATGCACTTAAAGCTGGCGAAACTACTGCCGTTGGAGGCAACGCACTCCATACCCTTCCTACTCTGAGTAAAGAAACTACCTCTGACATCTGTCCTATATCTATCACCCCTCAATTTAAAGCTATGGCCCCTTGCGCTCACCATCACCATACTTGGAAAAAGGCTCTCCCTGTCCACCCGATCTAACTCTCTGATTATCTTATATATCTCTGTTAAGTCACCTCTCAACCTCCTTCTCTCTAACGAAAACAGCCTTAAGTCCCTCAGCCTTTCCTCGTAAGACCTTACCTCCATCCCAGGCAACATCCGAGTAAATCTCCTCTGCAACCTTTCCAAAGCTTCCACATCCTTCCTATAAAGCAGTGACTAGAACTGCACACAATACTCCAAGTACAGCCACACCAGAGTTTTGTATAGCTGCAGCATAACCACATGGTTCTGGAACTTGATCCCTCTATTAATAAAAGCTAAAACACTTTATGCCTTCTTAACAACACTGTCAACCTGGATGGCAACTTTCAAGGAGCTGTCTACGTGGACACCGAGTTGTCTCTGCTCATCGACACGACCAAGAATCTTACCATTCGCCCAATACATCCCATTCTGGTTACTCTGACCACGGTGAATCACCTCACACTTGTCCGCATTAAACTCCATTTGCCACCTCTCAGCCCAGCTCTGCAGCTTATCTATGTCACCCAACATGAACCCATTGACATGCCTTCAGCAAAGTCCAACTACCAGAAATACTAGAATTGTCTCTTTTTGACAGTGATATTGCACTTGTTCAGACTTCAATTGTTTTTGAATTAAAATTCAACCTTATACGAAATTTATGTTGAATTATATCGTGGACTGTGTGCTTGTATGTATGTGTGTGAGAGAACATATAATTGCAAAGTGCAAATAATCCCCCCCCACCACTCTCACACTGGGACACACACTATCCACCATCACGCTCACTCCAAGTAAACTCAAACAATGTCATGCTCACTGATCCACACACTCCCTCATTGTCACTACTACTCCCTTTGGACACCACCACCATCACACTGACTCCCCCGCATACTTGTGCACCTTCACACTCACGTCCCTAGGCACTCCACCATAGTCAAGCTCACTCCCCTACACCAACTCGCTCAATGTTACGCTCACACCCATGTAAGCTGTCCCACTATCATGCCCACTCCCCTGCACACTCTCCCACCATCATGGTAACTCCTCCACCTACTCGCCGTACACTCGCATATCATCACACTCATTCTCCTGATCACTTCCCCATTACCACGCTGAATCCCCACACACTCCCCACCACCACAATGACTCCCTGTGCACCTATCATTCACCATTGCGACATTCACTATTGTGAATGCTCCCACACTAGTGCACTCACTCATTCGCACACGACTTTAATGTCATGCTCAATCACTCATTCTATTGCACACACACCCACTGTCACACACATTTCCCCACAATGCTCCCACCATAAGGCTAACTCCTCGTACTCTCCCCGACCATCACACTCACATCCCGTCACACTCCCCATTTTCACACTGACGCTCCCACACACTCCCTCATCATTAAGCTCATTTCCCTGCACACACACTCCACCGTCTCGCTCACTATCCCGTCCACCACCATCCCCCTCACTCCCCTTCACGTTCCCCACCATCATGTTGACTCCCCTGCACACTTCTCCCAAGGACATGCTCTCTCCTCTGCTCACTCTTCTGCAATTCCCCCATCACACTCACTCTCCTGCACATCCTCTATTGGCAAATTCATTGCTGAGCACACTTGCACACATTCATGTTCACTTCCCTGCACACTCCAACACCATCACGCCCACTCACCCACTTACTCCCCTAGTCAATCGCTCAGTCACTCCCCGACACGTTCCCCCACACTCATGCTCATTCCCCGCACACACTCCCAGCATCACACTCACTGCCCAACACACTCACCCATTGTTAAGCAAATTCTCCCGCATCCTCCCCAACAGTTAGACTGACTCCACTGCACCTTCAACAAAAATCACGCTCAATTGCCCAAATACTCCACCTCTGTCATGGTCACTCCAACACTCACTGCCCTGCACACTCCGCCATTGCCACGTGCACTTTCCCTGCACACTCCTCAACTATCATACTGACTCCCCTACACTCTCCACACTATCAAACTCACTTCCCCGCTCACTGCCTCTGTACTCCCATACCGCCATGTCACTCCCCCACATGCTCTCACATCTTCGTGCTGACTCCCCTACACACTCCAACACCATCACGCTTACTACACCACACGCTCTCACTACATTCCCCACCGTCACGCTTACTACCTCTCATGCTTCCGCAGCTTCACACTTATTACCCTGCACACATCCCAGCATTGTCATCACTCTCTCGCACATTCCAGCACCATCATGCACACTCCCCCACACACCCCCGCTGCCATAGTTTCTCCACCACATATTACCCCATCTTCATGCTCAATTCCCCGCACTCTCTCTCACTATCACCCTCAATCCCCCACACCTTTCCCTACCATCAACCTGACTCCCTCACACACTGCCCCACCGTCACAGTATCTCCCCACGCATTCTCCCACCATCGCACTCACTCTCGGTATATTACCCAATCCTTACTCTCACTCCTGCACAAACTGCCTCATCGTCACCCTCACACCCCGCACACTCCCCCACCATCACACTCACTAATCTGCACACACCCCACCATCGTGCCCACTACCACACACACTCGCTCACAGTTACGCTAACTCCTGTGCACACTCCCTCACAGTCAACCTCACGCCCCTGCACATTCCCTCACAGTCACCCTCACTCCCCTGCACACTCCCTCACAGTCACCCTCACTCCCCTGCACATTCCCTCACAGTCACGCTCACTCCTCAGCACACTCCTCCACTATTTTCACACTCTCCTTGAAGACTCCCCAAACATCATGCTCACTTCCCTCTACACTGTCAGACTCACCCCACTGAATACTTCCCCCACAATCATGTTCAATCTCCTGCACAGACCCCCAATCTACCTGGACACCGAGATCTCTCTGCTCATTGACACTACCAAGAATCTTGCCATGAGCCCAGTTCTCTGCATTCCTGATACTTTGTCCAATGTGAATACTTCACACGTTTCCGCATTAATCTCTATTTGCCACATTCCAGCCCAGCCGTGCAGCTTACTTATGACCTTCTGTAACCTACAACATCCGTCGTCACTATCCACAACTATACCAACCTTCGTGTCATCTGTATATTTACTAACCAAATCTTCTTTGCCCTCCTCCGGGTTATTTATAAAAATGACAACAGCAGTGGACCCAAAACAGATCCTTGCCATACTTCATGAGTAACTGAACTCCTGGAAGAATATTTTCCATCAACACCACTCTCTGTCTTTTTTCAGCTATTCAATTTCTAACCCAAAACGCTAAATCACCCTTAATTCTGTGCCTCCTTAATTTGTGCAATAGTCTCCAGTGGGGAACATTATCAAACGACTCACTGAAATCCACATACAGAACATCAACCTTCACCGTCAACCATGTATACAACATCAACACTCCCCACCGATACACTCGCTCCCCTGAACATCAGCTATCAGCATGCTCACTGTCTAGCACACTCACTCACCATCACACTGACTCTCAAGTATACACTCAAATTCACACTGACTCCCCCAATCACTCCCGACCGTCATGCTCACTCTGCCATAAACTGCCCCACCATCAAACATACTCGTCCACAGTCATCCGGCATCATGGTCACTCACCCGCTCACTAACCTGCACACTCCTGCACTGTCATGCTTACTCCCCTGCACACTCACCCACTTTCACGCTGATGTTCCTGCATACTCCCACTTAGGCATGTGGTCTCTCCCATGCACTAGCCCACTATCATCCTGTCTCCTCGACACTCACCCACTATCATGCTCACTTCCCACGCATTCCCACACACACTCCCCCACCATCACACTGACTCCACACACTCCCACACGTCACATTCACTCCCCCTCACATTCCCTACCTCGCACTCACTCCTCCCCACACTCCCCATCATTACCTTAAAACCCTGCAAATACCCCAGCCTCACGCAAACTCTCCCATACACTCCCCATTGTCATCACCAGTCCCATGCACACTCACCCACCGTCATCCACTCCCTTGTACATTGGCACGCCGTCACACTCACATTCCTGCCCACTCACCTGGCATCACTTCTCACTCCCCTGTTCATTCCGCTGCATACTCCCACACCATCACGTTCAACTCCCCTGCTCACTCCACACCTCACACTCCTCCGCACATTCCTCCAATGTCACCTCAATAACCTGCATCCTCCACAGCCTCATCCTCACTCCCCGAACACTCCACCAATGTCATCCTCAGTTGCACACAGATTCAACCACAGTCACACTCACACCCCCGCACACTCCCCCACCTCACACACCCTGCCCCACACACTCCCTGGCCATCTGGCAGATTCTCTTTTCCACTTCCCCACCATGATGGTAACTCCCCCGCACACTCCCTCCCCATCATGCTCACTCCCCAGCCCACAGTCCCGCCATCACACTCACTCCCCCGTGCAGATCCCCACTGTCACACAACACCCCCTTTCACTCCCCCAGACACAACCACACTGTAACGCTGACTCACCACAAATTCTCTCATCATCACGATCACTTTTTTGCACACTCCCACACAAACTTTCCCACCGTCCCACTCACTCGGCCGCACACTATACCACTGTAAAGTTCAATCCCCTGCTCACTCACGCACCATCACGCTCACTGCCCGACACATTCATCCTTTGTCACTCACACAGCTATGCACATTCCACCATCATTACACTCACTCCCCGCAACTCCCACATCATTATACTCACTCAAATGCATGCACCTCCACCGTCACACTCACTCCTCTCCACATTCCCCCACCGTCACACTCACACCCCTGTACATACTCCACTGTCTCCCCCGTTCGCCTACACCCCCTCACTATCATGTTCACTGCCTCGCACACTCACCCACCATCACTCTGAATCCAGGATACTTCTTGATGGTCATGCTGACTCTCCCCCACACACCCTACCGTTATCC